>NW_028281018.1:0-303556 GCF_059751285.1 Brachycentrus maculatus | reverse complement strand
TTTTGAAATACATCACATTTCATACTGTATTTTTTTTTAATTTGTTGTTATATATGTGCGATTATTATCCATCATTATTGATGTCAAAATTCTACGTATTCTATGAGGACACCACATGGTATATTTCGTTCACGCTAATTATACTAATTCTATTATCGTCCTCGTCGATAAGCCATCGATAAATAACACGGGCTCTGATAACCTATTTTCGTCTCCCCAATGAGAATATCCACACACACGCATGTGTGTAGGTACTCGTATCGCATATTTTGATGGATGCCATCACCACTCAGGAGGGTGTGAGTAGGGGACAATCCCAGGGTGATAAAGGTTACACTCAGCGTAAGTGAGAACGCCTATCAAGATGGCCGAGTGTAAAAATGACCAGATGCAATCTCGCTCAAAATCTCGAGTCGTATAATTCGTGAGACCCTTTTTATTTGGCCACCGATCGCGTGAAATCGGCTTCTGCTGTGTGTGTGCTTGAAGATTGTATGGATCGCACCAGGCGGCCTCGGTGGGCGGGGGCGGGAGGGATGGAGATGAGGGGGGGGGGTGCAAGTTACAGGGGGGGTATCTGAGTTCAAGGACGGAAAAGCTCCCCGAGAGATTTAATATTCGCGTTCGGAATGCGTGACTTCCCAATACAAACTATGACACCAATCGCTCAATGTATGGAATTCAAATTACTCGCGGAAAAAGTTCAAACTCTCGAATTGCAAAGCTATACTTGTATACACGTAAAGCAAAAGGTTCTAGTTCCATAGCTGAAATTTCAAAGAAGCTATGTATTAAGATAAGTCTTATGTTTTTTTTATATATATTAGGTACAAGTACCTTTAAATGTAACAATACTTCTATAAATATCTTTTTCTTTTTTTTTTCTGTATCAAAAAATATTTAATTTTGTAGACCAATTCACTATTATGATTGTACTTCATCAAGTATCGTAACTTATATATATTTGATTGATTACATATTTTTGCTTTTTATAAGAATAAATGAAAAAATTAACTTTTATTTTTATTTACAAAATTGAGTGAAACGTATTATACTTAAAGTGCTCATTTTGTTTCTGTTTTTTTTTACAATTGTCATTTTTAATAATGTAAGAGTGGAACTGAAAAGTTACTCAATTCTTTAGAGCAGTTCCTAAATATTTAAAAACATTTGATCATATTGGTAAAAGTTAAAAAAAAAGTTTTTCAGTGACACTAACTTTAGACAACAGTTTCGAAATGCCATAGTCTTAACAAATAAAAAATTAAGTAGTTGAAAACGCCTTTGTAATTTTAACTATGATTT
This sequence comes from Brachycentrus maculatus, assembly GCF_059751285.1. Taxonomy (NCBI): domain Eukaryota; kingdom Metazoa; phylum Arthropoda; class Insecta; order Trichoptera; family Brachycentridae; genus Brachycentrus; species Brachycentrus maculatus. The sequence continues at coordinate 302,251 of NW_028281018.1, read as the reverse complement.
CTGTTAGTACCTATTAATATTGATATCATGTGTTTTTTAAGTAATATGTTACCTCTGTATGTTACCTTACATGTGAAACTAATCACCATTCCTAATTGGATTTTACAATGAAGATGAGGCTACAGACTTCATATGCAGTACCCTATACTGTTGAATAAAGTACAAAAAAGAAGACATATGTTATAAAAGGTTAATAGCAAAATAAAATGACACCACAATAAAAATCTTTATTTTCAAAAATATATTTTTTACATTACTTTACAAAAATATTTTCTTCGCTTTAAATATTCTTCAAAAATTATAAATTTACCAAAGTAAAACAAATAGATATTTCCTGTATTCCGCAATCTCATTTCTCATGTTTAGTAATATAAAATAATGAAATTAAAATGAAATTAATTGTCTTGAGCAGCTTATGTGAAAAAAAAATAAAAATAAAAATGTAAAAGTTTGTTTCTTCAAAATCTTAAATCTCCTAAACAATCGCGTTGAAATTTTGAAGTTACGTAACTTGTGTAAAACAACACACCTTTTATTCCATTATGGTAGTGCCATCTGTTGAACGTAACAGCAACACACGCAATGCTAAACATTGCTAATGGCGGATAGCGTGCTTCTTGACAGTTGCAGTCATTCAGCATTTACAATACATTCGATTACATTGTTGTTTCATTGATTTTCAATATTTTCATAGCTTCGCAAGCGTTTTGGAATTATAGATATAAGAACTTACTTTCACATTATACATAAGTACATATAAACTTTCTATTTTATTTCTTTTCCATTTTACCAGATTAAGCAACGACAGCTAGTTTTTAATTAAAAAAAGATCGGCTCAACATTTTTTTTCGGGTAATAAAATGATTCATCACAGAATATGACTTTTCACATTTTGTAAATTGAATTTGTATTGACATTTTGTCTATCCCAGTAAATAACTCATTAATGGTTCTTAGGGATTATTAGGAAACCTTATACAGTAGAGAAGCCCTACATAATACCGTCGCTCAATAGATCTAATCACAGTTATTCCTAAAGCTGGTGTGAATATGTAATAAATATAACATATGTGTACTTATAATTACGATTTCGAATATTCGTCTCCTGCGTCTCTTGTTAAAAGGTAATGTGAAAATCTTAATGAAGGTTTATAAAATATACCAACTAGAATTCATACTTGGAAAAAACCGTAAAAACCGAAAGTTTATAAAATTTATTAAAATAATATAAAGTATATACATAATATCATTTCAAGCCATATCATGTTTAAAAATAAAAATGTTGGTTTGTTCAAAATCTAAAATCTCAAAAAAGTTAATGACTGATTGCTTTCAAATTTGGACACAATTTTGGATTTGAATACCCGCACGAATAATTATATTTATAAAAATGACGGGTATTTTTTTATACAATTTATTATAATTTTTTGAACTTAACTGATTTTCTATTATTATTAAACAAATGGTGATGCCATTACTATCAAAAACAATAAAATATTTTTAATAAAAACAACACGCATGAGTAATAATTGCTCATGGCAAGCAGCGTGCTGATTGACAGATGCTATCGTTTAACATTTTGTATGTTTTTGATTGCTTTGTTGTTTCATAACATTCGCATCTACTTAGTACAAAAATAATAGTACCTAATATAAATGTACGAGTCATATTGATTAATGAATTAATAAAAAGATAATATTGTCGCCAGAGGTCTGGACCGCGATGGGATATGACTTATTTGTACATATGTCAGGCGCCGTGGCGTAGTTGCATAGACGCTCGACTGCAAAACTGGCGTCGCGGGTTCGTATCCCGCCATTTGCAAAATCAATTTAAAAATATTAATTTTCAATCGGTCTGGATGTTTGTGAACTCATAGATTCAAAGAAGAAACATCGTATCGCGTAAAAGTAAAAGATATATGTACTTTTAATGAGCTTATATTATGTTCTTAAAAGCCTCAACTTGTTTTCGAGTGATTTGGGCTCTAACAAACAAAGCAAATTTTCTTTGCTTTTCAAGCAAAGAAAATTATATCAATGACTATGTAAATGGTAAGTTTATTCAATCTTTATTGCTGTAAGACTAATCTGACAATGTCGCTAACGACAAAACAAATGAATTAAAAATGGAAAAAACTACGTTTGTAGTTGTTGTTTTTATTATTTACTACATAGTCTAGAATTATTTTACATAATTAATTTGACGACTAATTACCAATTTTTGTACTTTTATTTATTTTACAGAACAGTTACATCAAGTTATTCGGTTTTACGAGTAATAAATTATTCAACTAATAAAAGAAATCGAAGTTATAAATAGCGTTTTACTTAAAAATAGAAAAAAAGAATATCTTCTGAATTTTGACAATTATTTGTACATAAGGTAGATTTTTTAACCATCGCTGTATATAAATTGATGTACGTGTACATTGATAAGACTCAAAATAAATGTACCTACATGAGCTTATTATGACCTCCCGTGCTTTTAAAACAGACACACGTACGTGTTCTCTGCATAAATAATGAAAGTATTGTGCCTAAAATAAACAGAAAAACATTTTCCGAGAGAAAGGTTGAACATATTGGCGGAAGGGTTGTAGGTAGTATTTGTCACCCCAGCCGCCGTGTCGCCGGGGGGTAAACCCCAAACTACCGCCACCGACCTCGGGGTAACGTGGAGTGGGTATTTTTAGACACCCATTTACTGTCTATCTTCAAAGCAATAAAATACGTGATATCGTTTAAATTCCACGGCCACCTTTATTAAGCAGAGTGCTAGCTTTTGATACAAGAAAAATACGAGTGAGAGGATAAAATTATTCCAAAAAAGTATTTTATAATATTTAATAAATAAATAATAAAACCCTTATCCGCACCCCAATGGTGCATAGGGCACTGCGTCATGTAAACGCAGTGTTGTCTTGATCGCAAGCAAAGGTGATCAGCCCTCCGCTTCAGGTACCAGTCCAGGGTAGTATTGAATAAATATTACAGTGAAAAAATCACTTATATTTATTTTACCCCAGTTGGGAATCGAACCCGGATCGAATCGAATTAAATATTAATAATATTTAATACTCTTAATTTTCTATGCTCAATATTTTAAAGTTTGGATCAGTGTTTTTTTTTCCAATAAATGCTAACGCGATATCAATATTTTAAATAATTTCTTTTATTTTTTTTAAATATTCGCTTAAAAAAATAATTTCTACAAAAATGTACCAAATAATATTGAAATTAAGCAAAAAAAAATAGAGACAAAGCCATAGATATATATTTGTATTCATAAGTCCATTTAAAATGTGGACTTACAGTGAAAAGTCAATTAAAAAAATGATTTGGAAGATCCTCACCCCCTGTACGTATCCTAACTTCATCTAGCTAAAACCAACATGATTCTAGTAAACTACCGTCACTCAATATATCCCGTGCGCTTCAAATCAATGTAAAGACAGTGTTTTCCTACTTTTACAGAATTTACTCAGTATCATTTTTTTTTTAATTAATATACATCATTATGTCAAAAGCTAACGTTTATTTCGAAGTAATATGAAAATGATCACAATTATAATTACTAATAAATTTTCTTTAATTATTAATAAGTGCGCTTAGTACGTTAAAATTACTACATAGAAAACTATTTTATTTGTAGATAATCAAATTATCTAAGTTTTTTTTTGCTAGCTAATTTTAAAATTAATTATTTTTACATTATAGCTGGAAATACATTTTAGCTCATCTGGAAATGAAGTTCAATCAATATATGTTGATTTTTGTTATTATGCTTTACGTAGTTTATATATTCCGATTAATGTTTTTGTAGATTAATTAATAACTATGTATTACCATTGCAAAAATATGCTAAATCGCATAGACACACATTTACTCAATTAAATTACATAATAGATATTTAATGAATATTTATTTAAATGAACTTTTTGTCAAAATCTTTTATTGTTTACCTAATTTCAATGTTTAAAAAAATATGTTTAAAACAACACAAAAAACCCCATAATAAAGTATACACAGGCGTGTTTTCTCAGATGAATTACATAATGAGAAATTACTACTAATTTGTAAGCACTCTTCTTTAAAAAATTATATTAAGTATGAGAATGGTTTAAAAAAATATATTTAAAAAATATTATTTGACCATCCTTACATCCTTAAATAGTATAAATCGAAAAGACAAAGTATTCTTCCTTCCCCGACGAAGACAGCTATAAACGAGCGAGCACCTAAATGCCCTCATTCGATTTGGCCTAGATTACGACTGAAATAAGCGAGAAACAAATTAGCGCATCTTCGCGGCCTGGTAAATGCAGTTTGCACCGCACGAAATCAGCCAAGGACGAGCAGACGCTCGCGAGGTGGCAACACCAAGGCCGTTGGGTAATAATTAGCATGGACCAACTGCGAGGGGAGGGGCGGGGCGGGGATGCGGACTTTTCAGGCCGTCCATCCACACCGTACTCGGTCTTCTTCGGTAATCGAGTAATTAACGGCGACGGCAGACGCGGCGGCTCGGCTACAATAGATAAACAGCCCCGCCCCGAGCCGCTACATGCAATAAGCTCCGCTCTAGCTCTCCGCGAGACGGATTAGGATCGCCAATAATTGCCGTATTGATTGATGAGTCGCCGAGGTGTACCCGCCGCATCGCGAAACTGTCAAACTTTCAACTCAAAGTTTCGAGTGAGGCTTTTATGAAATGAAAATCATCATATATTTTACGAAATATATAATAAGTCTCATTCCATACTTTTATGGAATTTTAAGGCTTTTCTTACGTAAATTACTCGCAGATATTTCTGTACGAATGCAATATGACGATAATTAAAGGCATTCCTTAAAATTCCCTTGCGTCTTGTCAACTCCACAATAAAATGTCAAATTATTTTATCCTCCATAGTGTAGTGATTAGAGCGTTTGACTACCGTACTGGACGTCAGAATAAATATAAGTTATTTATAACCTTATATTTATTTTACTTGTATATCAACCTGCACCATACTACCAGACGCGTAGGACTTATCACGTGATTAGATATCTAGATAATACTGCACCTATGAGATGGAGTGCCCTGTGCACCTTTAGGTGCGGTTGGGGGTCAAAAAAAGAAGAAGAAGAAATAAAATATTCCCAAGTTAATAACTCAGTTCTTATCAATTGAAAATACCATATCTGGATAGCGCTTTGAAAAAAATATGTCTATGTAACACGAAAATTAAAATACAGTTTTTTGTTATTAACTTCAATGTAATAAGCTTGTTAACTAAGAAAAATCTAATATCAACGCGGTTCTACCCCAATATAAAACAATGCAACGAATAAAATGTATGTCTGCATTACGATCAATGTTCATCAGTCATAAAACACCGTCAAATATGAAATAATCTTTTCATATCCCTCCGCCCCAGTTATCTGCAGGAAGTCGATGCTACGGTGGAATATACAAGTGTGTATAGTATGAAACAAACAACCTCGTCCGAGACGTACTCGTAGCTCGGGGAATAGTCGGAAAGGCTTTGACGAATGCAAAATGGCGGAGAGCAAACATTTCCCATCCGCATCCCTACGAGAAAATGCTTGCGCTATCGTAAGTTTGCATTTCCCATACTATCCGGAGAAATCTAATGGGCATGATCCGTGGGTTATTTCCCGTGAGAGATGTTGCAATCAGATAAAGATTACCTAACTTTATCCGGGATATGTTGTGAACGTTTCAATTTTTATGGGATGGTGGAAAATCCACTTATAACATCTAGATATTAAAATCAGTCTGTGAAGATGAAAATATCAGTCTGTGAAGATACTTTTATGACGGAAAAAATAGTTTTTTTTACTAACGAACATATTAAGACACAAAGAAAATTATAATAGGTATTTATATTTTTAGATATATTTACACCCAAAAAATCATTTTAAGACGACGTCTGAAACCCGTTCACGTAATAATAAACTCTTTTTTTAATAAAATATAACATCACCATATAAAAACCTTTTCAGTTAGTTATCATTTCTTACACGTTCAACAGACACATTAATTTGTAAAATAGAATATTTGAATACCTTTGTGATCTTTATTATAGCACATTGTTCTTATAACGGACAAAAATATAACTAGATTAAACACATTTTACACTTCAGACAGACAAAATAATACTATTTGTTAATATATTTCACCATCTGACGAATATTTAATGATACTAAATGCAGGGTGATCAAAAGTATTATGTAACTTTCGTATAAGCGTCAGAAATAGGATTATTAAAATAATTATTTAGGATTTTATATCATGATTTGACTTGAAATAAGTATCAGAATTTTTAAAAATTAAAGTACTAACACCTTTTTGATTTAATTTTTAACGGAAATTTACATTCAGTATTTTCAGCGCACTGAAAACGGATTGATAAAATACTACAGAGCTTTTCGTAAGTATCATAAAATAAAAAGTAAAAGAAAATATTTTTGTAGAGGTTACATAACGCACAAAGTCATCCTACCTTTTACCTTGAAAAAATATACTATAAAATTTTCTGTATTTTACCACCAAATTTCAATTTTTATCTACCAAATTATAATACTATATAATACTGATTGCATTTATTATACAAGTGAAAAATTATTATGTGTTCTGTTCAATGAAAATGTCTTCAGTTTGTCCTAAAAGATTAATTTTACGGTCAATATTTCATAGAATTCTCAACAAACAAAAAAATATTTTAATAATTATTTGGTTAATACTTTATCATCACCTTGTACTGCTGATAAGCGTCTGTAGAATTCGATAACCCAATGAGAGCATTTTTACTAAAATTGTACAGATTATGCATACTCATTTGATCGTGAATTATATTTTGTTGGTTTAATCATTTAATTTTGTATCTCTCTCCGTGGATGGATGACTTATGCATAAGGAAGTGAACACGCTCGCTTGCTATGAGTGTTCACAACTCGAGTTTTAGTCAATCGATTAATGTCGCCCGTTTTAAAAAAATCTAATTTTTGATATAAATTTAAGATGAATCTTTTAAAACTTGTTTTATATACCATTTCTTTGTTCAAAGAGACTTGGGTTCGGTTGTATTATCTTTTTTTTTGAAAATTTAATACAAATTAAAATGTTCTAGAAGGTCTCATGACCAGGTTGGTACCTGACACAAAAAAATTACAAAAAAATTCAATTTAGCGACAATTCACAAGGAATGGCACAAGTAACAGAAATATAACCACTTTTCCTGTTCTCGTTGGAAAGAAGGTCTCTGAATTTTCATTCGAACACTGCCGGTCGATAAACCGCAAAATTCACGTAGCCTGCAGTTTTTCGGGGGATAAAACATTTAAACCATCGTAAAAGCGAGATTTCTGAAAGAAAAGCGGTTAGGGTTCATTCGGGGGTAGTTTCTTCATCGCGGGTCATCCTACTGTTACATAAGCCGGAAGGCGCGCGCACTCTGCGCATCTCACAGAGGCCATTTTCTTAACAATTTTCCACTTCCTACGGCAATGCGGAAATTGCAATTTTCATTTATGAAATAAGACTGGAATAGTGTAAGAGAGTACAAGGGGCTTATACCTCGGGTTTGGCATGTTACGTAAGGCGGGGCGACCGGCCCGAAGGGTAGGTCCGGGAAGGGTGAAAGAAAGAAAAAGGACTCACCCCAACTGGAACCGGTTCGGCCCAAGAACTGGCTGGTTTCCGAATTCCATAAGAACTGTCTGAAGCCCTCCCATCGGCCCAGTTCCGGCGGCGGGGAGTAATACTGTTCCGTCACCTTCTTGTCGGCCATGCCTGCGGTGTGGGTGTGCGGGCTGGGACTGGGCTCGGCTGGCGCTCGGCTGCTGGCTAGCGACGCGCACGCTCCGACCCTTCGATCTCTCGAACCCCCTCCCCGACCGAGCGCCTGCGCGCCGCGCGACAACTAAACGCGGGAAACTCCGAGCCTCTTTTCCACCGACCGAAACCGACTTTCCTCGCCGAATACGCGATTTTCACTGCCAAAACGATAACACATTATTCACAATAACCTATTACATCAGACCCTTTTTAAACAAAAAAACAAAAAATATATTTTACTGTCCTTTTTTGATTTTCCCGAAAGGTTTCGAATTCGAAAAAAGGCGATCGGGACGACATCTAGGCGAGTGTGCCGCGTCGCCTCCTGTGCGCCGGCTGCGGCGGCGGGAATGGGAATGTGTCTAACATGGCCAACTGAACAGTTCGTGTCTATTTAAATGGCATTAATAGACTTCAACTATGTTCATTAAGCGAAGATGTTCATTGGCACAATCAAATACTATGCAAAAAATAACCGTTTGGCTATTATAATACATTCAAATACATGAGCATTTAAATAACCTACATCATGGTATTGCCATGGCAAAAATATATCCGATCAGGTTTTTTTTTAATGAAAATTACATCAACAGTTCTTACACATTTTCATTTGAATGATATTCATAATAATACAAATCTATTTCATTGAAACATGGATATCGCATATGATAAAACTATACCTCTCAATAATACGAGGAAAAACAAAAAGAGGGGAGGCAAAAATAACTTACGTTTATTACACACACAATACTTGACATGACTTTATTGGATAATATTATTTATTTGCATTGCTATAATTAACCCTTAATCAGGAATATGATTATATTTATTATTCAAAATTAACTCACCGAAAACGCCAGTCTTTCCTAGATTTTGAAAGACTGGAAGCTTAATATTAAATACTTAAATAAAACATAACGCTTCATCATATGTTTGAAAAATCCTATTTATTTAAGTCAGTTATTTATTAGCAACGCCATCGAACACAATTGTAATTAGAAAAATGCATGTTGTCAAAAATGACAGGTGAAAATAAATATAAAACAAGAAAAATTGATAACCTGTCATTTGTCAATAGTGGTTCTATTTTTGAACATTTCACATGAACTTAATATCATTGATATACCTATGGACGGTACCTACATATTTATTTCATACTTTTGTGTTTTATTTTGAAATTTTAAGTAGTATATTTCTACTACTTTACTTTTGAATGTTAAATATGTACCACTCCTATTAAGAATCTCTGGTGAAAAATATTGAGATGAATTTGACATCTTAAAGACGAATTTAACATTGCTAAATACCCCACTCCTTTTTAGGATCTATGGTGAAACATATTGAGATGATTTTGAAATCTTGAAGATGATATTTAACATTGTTAAATACCACTCCTATTTAGAATCTATGGTGAAACATATTTAGATGAATTTGAAATCTTGAAGATGATATTTATCATTGTCAAATACCCCACTCCTTATTAGAATCTATGGTGAAACATATTGAGATGAATTTAACATTTTTAAATACCACTCCTATTTAGAATCTATGGTAAAACATATTTAGATGAACTTGACATCATTAAACACTGCATAGATACATATATCCATAAAGTAACTGCTGAAAAAAATTATGAATTTTTTATTATTTAAATTTTTTTAAATATTTTGAAACTAATATTTTAAAGGTTTGTATAAATTAATTTTATATTCTCTTATGCAATTGAAGACCTTGGTAAAATTAGCGTTTTTAAAATGCATAAAATAAAATAAACGTTTTATACACATTACCGAAACATAAAATTTGGTAAATAATTTAAACGTGTTACCTTTACTTTCGAAGATGTTGTTAGGTGGGGAAGGCAATGAAGATGATAATGATATGCGCATCTAGGAAGTATGGAACCATCCAGACTCCCCCACATTGCACTGCACGGCCAACTTCAAGGTGGACGACTTCTACGTAGACCACCAAAGAGATGGACTGACAGCTGGGAATCGACATGGCAGGAAGCTTATCCTCCTTAAAAATAAGCCACAAAGCTTACACCAGGAAGAAGAAAAGGAAGAAGATTTTTATTATTGTTTTACATTACATAACTCATAACCTAATTGTCCAAATTACATAGGCGTAAAACTGATTACATTGCCTTCGTAATGTTGGTAATGAAATTAATACTGCGTTACAATGATGCGATGCCCTATGCACCATCTGAATGAAGATAATAGTTAATAAAAAAAATTAAAAACTCAATAAAAATTAACGTTATACTTACCTATCGTATTATTACCCTAAGGCTCTGAATTTCGAAACAAACACCAATCTTTACTATCATGACGTTTCACGGTTGATTCACGACTGGGTGTACTCACTAATTTAAGTACAATCTGAATTTATATTAAAAAATTATATCAAACACTGATTTTTTTAAGTTTACAAAGTTGTATGTTATTGTTTTAAAACACATAAAAATCAATTTTGTGACAACTGTTTCACCTAGTTGAGGCTTTTTCAAACATGTGAAATGCCATAACTAGGCGAAACAATTGTTACAAATTTGATTTTTATGTGTTTTTTAAACAATAAAATACAACTTATTACACGCAAAAAATCAGTGTTTGATTTAACATTTAATACATAAATTAAAATGGAGCTTTAAAAATTAAACGCTAAATCCATAAATAAATTAATAATTATCATTATAGTACTTAAATTATTGACCTAGACTTGCGACTGAAACGTTTGACTGATGACCTTGCACTCAAAATAACATTTTATCAATCCAATGCAGTTCTCTGTACCTCTTTCCTTAGCCCAGATAAGAGAAAAAAAAATAATTTAAAGATAAGTCTCTAACTGGTTAATGAGTCTGTATGTTTGTGAAGTTTATTTTTCTATGGGTGAAATATTAAGACATATTCTAAAAGAACAATAACTATTGGGAAATAAAGTAAAAAAGCGTTCAAATCAGATGTTATAAACAAAAGCGCAGGTCTGATCACCTTGACTTCATGTGAGTAACGTTCAAGATAACACCGAGGCAGTGCCCTATGCACCACTGGGTGCGGATAATTGTAAGAAGAAGTAAGTAACAAACAAAAACCTAATAGCGGAATCTAAACAAGTGCACATTGAAGTCCTTGTATCGAGCGTAAAGTATGAAAGCAAAGCATTAATATGGCGAGAAGGATGAACGTAGATTGATAATAGTCGAAAAGCGGTCACTCAGACAAATTATGTATGATAATGTGTTTGAATTGTGAAAAAAAAATAGGCTAGGATGAGATAAACATTTTCGTTGAAATTAAGAAAGGAGAGTCAAAATATAGTCATTAAAAAGGCAAAATAGAGGGTCGACAAGGTGTGGGCAGAAGACAAAACTCCTGGCTCCGGAATATACGAGATTGGACGGGGATCAGGACCGTCGAGGCGCTGTTTAGAGCTGCCCAAGACAAGAACGATTACTCTTCAAAGATAGTCGACGTCAGGGGGACCTAACATGACACGAACAGAAGAAGAAGAGTTAAAATGGTTTTGACATGTGGAATGTCGCATTATGGAAGAACGAAAGACTACACGAGCCAAATGTACTTGGTAGAAAGACGAGGAAAACTTGACAAAATCATGTTATGCGTCGGAATAATCGGTGGCAATGTATGAAAAGCGTGAATCTGAATGCGGAAAGAATATACGCAAAAACAGAGTAGTGTGGCATTCTATCCTATCTGCCCAAGCCCGCGAGAAACAACGTGATAGTAAGTTAATTGGAATAAAAATATTGTTCATCGCTTTATTTTGAAGAAAAATGAAATTCAGTAATTTATGAAATGGAATTTGACAAGTTATTATTATTTAGTTCAATTCGTTGACGATGAAATGCTAAGAAAGTATCTTTCTTATTGAGTTGATAAAGAGTTACAATATTTGCGTTACTTAGGCGTATTTAGTTCATTGGTACAATAATAATGGTATCGCTCTTTCATTAATTAAGGCATTAATTTTTTAGAGATTCCACTGTTAAATTTTCTCACAAAATAAATATTTTAAACTGTCAAATTAAACTTGATATTTAGAAAATGTTTTAATATTAATGTAAATCAAATTATAAAATTGCTACATCTGTTACACAAAAATGAAAGCTTTAGCAAAGACGCAAATATAGTTATATTTTTTATGCTATTTTTATTAACAAATATTCCGGTAGATGGACTTCATCCAGCGTTATATTCTGTTGGTGCCCGCTTAGAGGTTTGATTATATAAGCGCCCTTTAAGTTTTCACCATATTCCTTTTTCATACAATTTTACGTTTCTTCATCATACTGTGTTATTTTTTACTACGTGGAATTCCTTAGTAATTTTCATAACACTACACGTCCTTTCGTTTAAGATCATCTTCAAATCGGACTCCTATTTAAAAATCTTTTTCTTTCCACACTTGCTCCACAATGGATGTATGTATGTTTTTGCAACATATAAATTAGATACTCAGAAAATATGTTATGTCCAACATTTTGTGGCGATTTTCATATTTTATATTTGAGCAAAAATGTGTCTAATTTGGTTGTGACGATATACCGAGTAATATCGGAGCAACCGAATTATTTCCATGACCTGTTTTATTTTTCCCAACGCAATTATTCCTTTTTACTTCATACCAAGGTATTCTCATGAAAGCTCATTCATATAAATCATGCAAAATTACCGGGAAATGACACACGTGTTTAAAAAACAAACACACACACACATATATTATTACTTTTGAATTTTTTTAAAGGTTAATGTGAAAAATACATCACAAACACCCAGACCAATTGAAAATAAATATTTCTTGAATTCATTTTGCAATTGGCGTGAATCGAACCCGTGACGCCAGTTTCGCAGTCGAGCGTCTACCCAACTACGCCACGGCGCATGTTCATAAGCTCAAAATACTATATACAAATAAATTCACGAATGTGAAAACGTAAATTTCAGTATGAAAATATCGGAAATTTTCCATGATCTGCTCGCTTCATCAAACCCTCATCCGCACCTAATGAATAGGTGCATAGGGCACTGCATCATATAAACGCAGTGTTATCTTGATCGTTAGCACAGGAAGGAAAGGTGATCAGCCCTCCGCTTCAGGTACCAGTCCAGGGTAATATTGAATAAATATGTATTACAGTGAAAATAATCACTTATATTTATTTGACCCCTCTGGGAATCGAACCCGGGACCTCCAGTACGGTCGCCGAGCGTGCTGACCATTACACTACGGAGGCGGACTGTTTTCTTACAAACTAATATTCATCAAATCATAAATGTAACAAAATATGACAATGATTATAGTCTGCGTCACCCAGAGATTCGTTTGACATAGTGAGAGTGATACTATGTATAATACCATACACATTTCACATACTATTCATCAAATCGAATAATTGCACGGACATTTTCATATTGACAACAAAGTAATCGGTTCTGAAATTTTAGTTTTCAGTTTTTTAAAACCGTAATGACTTCATCGACCGGGAGGGGGCTACAGGACTCCAATTCTCGTTTACGGGGGTGAGATTTACGATTCTATGTGTTAAAAATTTCAGTAAATTTCAAAACCTTTAAGTTTTTTCTTTTATATAACTCCTAACTCATCTCAAATTGTAGTAGTACTAATATTTGAGAGAATGAGTTCCATAATTTTTAATCTTATCTTCAGCATGTATTCTTAAATCGAAATTTCGCTTGGGAATAGATTAATAATTATTTTATGCGAATTGAAACAAAATCATACGTGTTTAACCCGTCAGTTCCCAATGATAAAATTCCATCAATTCGAACGTAAATTTCCACAGAAAAAAAAAACATACTATTTTTTTTTTTTAAATCAACTTAAAATATGATAATTGATTTTGTTGTATGTGGAGCACCCTGATAGTTTTTTTTAATACTTTCTTGCTATCAAAGATGAAAAAGAATATGGAAGTCTGGGCATTTACGGGGCTGACTACCGTCATAGACTGGTTAAGGTGATCACTTTACACACGTGTGACATTTACCAATTCTATCCATTATTGGCAACCACACTACTCAAATTCTTGGAAGTTCTATATATATGAACCAATTTCTAATCCTTGTTCTTGAATAACTAGAACTTCACTAGAGACATTGTAAAGTGATCACTTAATAATAATAAAACCCTTACCGCACCCCAATGGTGCATAGGGCACTGCTTCATATAAACGCTGTGTTATCTCGATCGTTTACACATGAAGGAAAGGTGATCAGCCCTCCACTTCAGGTACCAGTCCAGTGTAATATTGAATAAATATTAGAGACATGTTTCAATTTAATTAGATTTTTTAAAATAATATATTCCCATTGTTCACTTACATGCAATGAATACATGATCAGTATATATTTCAAATATTTTTAATTACCTTCATATGTTTATTACCATAGCAACAAGTTAAGGATAAAAATATTTAAATATACAACCAAGAAAGACAATGTATAGGTAGTTCAATGGTAATCAATATTTTTTGTTTTTATGGTGTAAAACAAATATATGAGCATATTTAATGAGATGTTAAAAAATTATTGGAAAATAACACCCATATTTGGAGATTATCCAGATTTGTGAACGAGTATTTGGACACACTCAAAATGTTGAAAATAGGTTAGGTAAGAAACAGAATGTGAGCTGGCGGGTCGGTACATCTTGCACTTCTCTCCGTGTAAGATCGGGATCAGCATCTGGGTACGTAATCCCCGTTGGGTTATGCCGTTTTTTCACTTAGTATTTCATTGGGCAGACCTTGCGGCCCATCACTGCGCTAAGTGACCACTTATCCCCAATCCTCCGCGCTGGCGACTCGTGACGTCACCGTCCGGTGGCTCCGCGCTGCGATGCAATCCGTATCAAGGACGAAAATCCTACTTGGCGAGGAGTCCCAACACACCTCGTTAAATTTTATCAATAATTATTATTTGAGCCTTGCATTCTTACCTTATTTATAAGTGTCATTTATAATAATGAATCGATTATCTTTTTCTTTGTTAATAATGTTTAATTACACGTTAATACAATATTGTAATAATAATTGGTAATAACCTCAATGAAACTATAAAAAATGGATTTGAATAAATAATTAGTCATATAACATCCTTAAAAGGAATACTAAATTGGGATCGTCCAGGATAGGTCGGCTGTCCAAACTCAAAATACAGTGAGGGATATTTTTTTTGTAGTACGTTTTTTTTTTGCATTTTTGTGCTAAGTAGAATCTACTTAGTTCCTTACTGTGTTTTGAGTTTGGTCAGCCGAGGTATTAAGTGATCTATTCCCGAATCTTGTTGCCAAACGGTTACTAGATTACTAAACTAATATTCTAGTGAAGTTGTTACTAAACATATGAAAAAAATACGACATTGGAAAGGCACTGTGAAGCAGGGGGCGCAGGAACGACGCGAACATTGTTTATTTTCCGGGAATCGTTATTTTTCCCACGTAATTTTTACGATTGTTTAGTATTCTATGGTTAAATTAAGTAAGTACAAGTACATTATGTCACGCAACAGAGTGAGATAAGAAAAATCACATTAATGGATCAGTAGCGAACGAACATAACGAAATCAAAATAATGTTTTGTCTAAAGAATTTTAATTAAATGTTTAGGAAAACTTTAAATTTAAATTCAAATTCAATTTAAATTTAAATTTCGTCGAAGAGGTACTAGGCAAAAATCTGTGTTTGCAGTATTTGTACATAATGCAAACTATGCCATGTTCTCTCCTATTCCGCGGCTTCACATGTTAGCCAATGCTTTTGATGGTATAATATGGATTTATTTAATATATTGTTATCCACCTTGAAGTCTGTACTTTCTCAGCATTTCTTCTCCATGTTATAATGGATAAATTTAAACGTTGTGTTTCACTCTCTCTCGCTGCTCGCTGATAGTGGTTGAAGGAGACGTGTATTTACCAGTGCTTACTATTTGTTAGTTTATTATTATTTTATGTTATAAGACTTTTCGTTTGTCTATTAGTTTATTCATTAGTGTATTTTAATATAAGTTACTGTATAAATGTATTATGTTAAAGGTTTTAGCCGTTCAGTAAATAGATAAATTAAAAAAATTAAAAAATAAAACCCTTATCCGAACCCAATGGTGCATAGGGCACTGCGTCATATAAACGCAGTGTTATCTTGATCGTTTACACATGAAGGAAAGGTGCAGTCCAGGTACCAGTCCAGGGTAATATTGAATAAATATGACAGTGAAAAAATCACCAATATTTATTTTACCCCCCTTGGGAATCGAACCCGGCACCTCCAGAACGGTAGCCGAGCGTGCTGACCATTAAATAGATAAATAAATAAGTAAAACCTTAACACATGAATACGTATTACAATTATTTGATCGAATGCATGCATTATCGACATTGAACTAAATAACAGTAGACAACGAGTTTTCTTGGTTCACAACTTTCCACTTTCTTGATCATGACCATATCAACTTGTTATATCAATAAGTGCATGTGCAATGTGCATTACTTTGTCTCTTTACTTGAGCATTAGAAAATAGTTTTTAGAAAGTTATTTTAGTGACAATTATATTCACTATACTAGTATACTTAATTGAACTGTTTTAATGGAAATATAAACTTATATCAATAATAAATTTTAAAAATGTATACAAAATTATATTTTTTAAATAATGTACATATCACTCACTCCTTTCAATAACGTCAAATATAAAAAATCGTAAATTTTCAATTGTGCATGTTTTCGGAATACCCCAAAAATGTACAATATCCCAGCAAAAGCGGCATATTTTTAACTTAATATTTACCCGCTACAGGGCAGAAAGTGTTGTTTTTGCATTTTGAAGAAAAGGTATTGTTTAATTATTTTTTTTTAAATACTAATTATATTTCAAATTAAGAAAAAACATTCAGGTTTTATCTAAAAAGATCTGTTGCACGGTAAAAAGTTCAATAAGTGGCTTGATATTCATTTTTAATACATTTTATTATATTTTTGAAACTTTAAAAACGATCTCCTGAAAAATCAAGTTTTTTGATATATGGCGTTGTTGAAAGGAGTGAGCGATATATATTTAATATAATTCAAGTCTTATACTGACATTTCTTGGTGGAACTGCATTTTATAGAATAAAATGACAACTATTTAGTTTTTCCACATAAATTTTATTTGACTAGTGGCCAGTTTTCGTCGTAACCGACATCATCGGATGATGTCGGTTACGATGAAACCCTGTCGCTGGTCAAATCAAATTTATGTGAAAAAAATATGTATTATAGTTATTATTTTATTCTTTATTTTATATAACGTACTCTGTCTTGTAGTAGGTTATTCAAAACAATCAATTTTAAAAAACGGGTAAAATATTTAAATTCGCTTGTAGTAAAATTATTTTATTTCCATATGGTTACACTGTTTTCTTCACTGTTATTCAGCTTTATTTTTATTTTTATTTTTATTTTTATCTTTCAAATAACTTGTAATGATTATATATACCTTTTTATATAATTTAATGTAATAAGATATAATAATAATAAATGATTCCGTACATTGAGTGAAGTTTTTTTTTTTATATAAAATAATTTAAGAAAAACTCTTGAATATTGAGTAGATTTATTTGTTGTATAAATTACACACGTTACTCCAAATGTAACATTTTATTTTATTCTATTTCATTCTATTTTATTTTTAGTCAGTGCTTCTGTTTATCAAACTAAAACATTCTAACAACACTTACAAAAAAAGTTTTTAGCACTAACACATTCACGCAAAAGGGAGTTGTGATTTTCTATTGATGAAAATACTTTTGGCCTGGCGGGCCAGGGGGCAAGGGAAAGCGTCGGATGGGCAGCTGAGGGGGTCCTGGCGGGTACTTGGCTCCCGGGGGAGGTATCTTGGGTCCCCCTCTGAGACCACTGTTACCCCCGAAGGGGTTCGGAGGGAAGCGATGACCTCCAGAAGGATGATGACTGTCTAGAGGCTTCGGTTTATAAACACTCGGTTTGGGTCCGAGCTGACTGGACTGGTGAGATATAGCCGGGCGTCCTCCACCAGGGTGCGAAGGGAACTGGCTACCAGGTTTCGGCTGTGGGAATGAGGGATACGCGCTGTGGGCGTCATGCTGGGCAACCTGGCCACTGTACGTCACTTTCTGAGGAGAGTGCACTGGAGATGGTTTGCTAGATTGAGGTCGGTATGAATTTCCTCCACTCGAGTATTGACTCTGGTACTCCGGCTGTTCACTCACACTGTACGAGGGTTTCTTGCTGCCCGAAGATATCACTTGAGAGAACTGCGAAGCTCCTGGAGATATGTGGGCCTGGACAGGGAACGCTCCGACTCCTTGACTAAACCCCCCACTGTGGTACTGGTTGGACACTCCGAGGTTGGCAGGGCGCTGGACGCTTCCTTGCCCTACGATCAGATCGTCTCCGTGGCTCAAACTCCCTCCGGTATAAGTGGAATACTTTCCTATGTCCGACTGTCCGTCGCTGTTAGGAAAGTTGACATTTTGACTGTGCTTATAGCTTCCACCCAGCCCTTCTATGGACAACCTCGAGACCTGCGAAGCGTCCTGCCCGGAACTAAACCCGCTGAGGTCTCCCGCATGCCACTGGTTATCACTGACACTAGATTCTAGATGCACTGGGTTTTCGGGCTTGTGCCAACCGCCGTGTTGCGGATGGCCAGGATTGAAGTGCTCCTGAACCTTGATCACGTCTGCCGCCACATGCTCGTCGTCTTCGAAGGTGACTCCCTTGTTCGACGACTGTTTCGACTTCGTATCAACTTTGTAACTATGTGTGCTGATGATACATAGCCCGAAGATTATCTGCAAATGAAAAAATGACAATTAGTTTATCAACTCTTAAAACAATAAATAAAATGCAACAATTACTCTATTTACTTATAACTTCTCACCAAAAAACTGCATTCCTTTGATAACCGCATCTTTTCCCTCAATGAAGGCTTTTAGTTAGTCTATCAGCTTATATATTGGCATCAGAGGGTTCATTGACATTCGATTTCTTACCAGGGCCAGATCATTATGAAATATTTTATTACTTTAAAATAATTTGTACATTTAGCTGAATATTTTTATCGACAATGTTTTTTAGAAGCGCTATTTATAAAGTATTATACTTTAAAACGAATAAGTAAACTGTCAAAATTGATAAATTTGTATGTTGAAATAAATTTAATTTAAAATTTGTTTATATACACTAGCTGAAATATTTTATTCGATAAATAAGTCTCATTTTTCCCAATAAACTTCATTTACTATAACATTCTTTCAGTGTTAAATATAAAAAAAATGTTCTTTCAAACAAAACACCAGAATTATGGTGATAAGTTGAAAATAATAAATAAGGGCTAAAGTTTTCTATAATTTTTTTTTTCAAAAAACATATCCATTATTTATTGATTTAGCGTTTAATTTGTAGAACTCCATTTTAATTTATGTATTAATTTTTAATTAAACACAGATTTTTTGAGTCTACTAAGTTGTATTTTATTAACAAAAACACATAAAAAAATATGTCGTCTACTGTTGTCTCCCATAAATTATTGCAGCAAGTGTTAAAACTGTCACTTAGAATTGTATGGCTACATAAGGACCGTAGTCCATTTGATCTTCACGTTCGTTTGATAATGCCCTAACAAGGAGAAACAATTGTCACAATATATTTTTTTATATGTTTGTATTAATAAAATGCAACATAGTAGACTCAAAAAATCTGTGTTTGATTTAAAATTATTACATTAAATACATACAAATTGCATCGATGTTTTTTTTTAATTCAATAAATAAATAACTGACCCAGGCCTGTGCCACATAAGAAACCAGAACTGTTAGCGGAGGTAGAGGAGGCACTTACTCCTCGTATGCTAGTACTGCATGGATTAGGAGGGTTCGTCTAATTAAATGATGTACCCCATTGTGTCCTAGATAAAAGCATCAAGTGAAAAAAAAAATAATTTAGAAAAATTATCTTAGTAACATAAGTTCTTAAAATTTAAAATATATTTTCGAAATACTTTTCAGGGAAAGAATGAATACAGATGGAATATACGTTTTAAATTCATATTTTTCTTTTTTCTTCTTCTAACTCTGACCACAACCAATCGTGCATAGGGCACTGCATCGTATATAAGCAGTGCTATCTTGTAAAAGACAGGTGATCAGCCCTCTGCTTCAAGTAATATACCAGGGTAATATAAAATAAATATTAAGTTCAATATAATATTAATTTTAGATTGTTGAACTAAAATTATTTCGAAATACAAATTTGTTAGGCACCATTAAAAACCCAATGTACATATAGGGATTGCTAACTATTTCAGAATCACATTTAAAATTATTTTCGAAAATGGCAATATTTTATTGGCATCTTTGATATCTAATATATATTTTCATTTTCTCACAGAGATGAAAAATTTGTTGGGAAGAGCATATGTAAGTATTTTTGGGCATTTACAGGATCTCTCATTGACTGACTTAGGATAATACTAAACCTGGCACTAGGATATTGTATATGTACAACAACCTAAAAATCAAGTGTTATGTATACAAATATCGTCGGAGTGGTGAACGTTACAGAAGTTATCACCGATTGCAAGTCTGTAAAAGACTTTAATTCTCATGTAAAATTAAACCCTGTAAAAGATTTTATTCGTTTGTAAAATTTGTATGTTTGTAAAAATATATTTTCCTTGGATAAAAATAAACGCCGAAATTACCAATTTATATGAAGAAACAAGTTCAAGTTTCTCATTATTTAATTGTGGATAATTTAGATAATTCTAGATAACTTACAATATTTGCATGTAGAATTATTGCGAGAGTATGATTAGAAATTCTCAGTTTTAATGAATGCTTACTAGCTGAACAAGCTAATAAAAGAACCTTTTGATATGGATCGTAAACTATTAACCACATTTTTTAAAAACTATATATAATAAAATGTGGTCAATAGAATGATGAACTAATTTCCTTATTATATAATTAAAATATAACTTTGTTTTAAAATCACTTAAAATATTTTATTATAACTTAATTATAATGTCTACCGCTTTGAAAGCTAATCGATTCTTTATCAAGACTGATTAATATAATTACTGATTAATGACTGATTAATAACAAGTATTAATCAGTCTTGATAAAGAAGCGGTTAGTTACGAAACCGGTAGACATTATAATTAAGTTATAATAAAATATTTATAGTGATTTTAAAACAAAGTTATATTTTAATTATAAAATGGAAAATCACAAAGTTAGTGCTTCAAATATAAATTATTTAATTTCCTTATTCTTATTTTTCAGGAAGTCATTTTATTTCTTCTTTTCATTAGATTTCTTATTTGATTTTATCACGAAACGTTCAATATTTGAATTATGCAGGTTAACCAACTTAGCTACGATATTATGTGGTTTGCACTGCCATTGTGATATCGTTTTGGACTGCTAATAATGTATTGATCATCGGAATAACAGAGTATCAACGGTTTGCGTTCTGACATTTCTGATGACATTTCTAAAGTTTAACTGCTTCCTGCGAGAATATTACTTGAATTGACCCAATAATGCGAGAAACATTTAAAAGGTAGTTTAGACGAATAAGACACATAAATGGGGTTTTCAGCCATCGTGTTATCATAATTGATACCATTTTTTTACCAATTCACCGGTACTGATATTTTACGGTAATTTGGCACCTTCTACTATATTTTCAGATATTTTCCGGTAATTTTGCATTCACACATCGATCACTCCTTTCATCAACATCATATATCAAAAAACTTAATTTTTCAGGAGATCGTTAAAGTTTAAATTAATAATAAAATGTATGAAAAATTCATATCAAGCCACTTATTGAACTTTTTACTGTGCAACATATCTTTTTAGGTAAAACCTAAATGTTTTTCATCCATTTGAAAAATATTCAGTATATTTAAAAAAAATTATTAAACAGTACCATTTCTTCAAAATGCAAAAACAATACTTTCTGCCCTGTAGCGGGTAAATATTAAGTTTAAAATATGCCGCTTTTGCTGGGATATAGTACATTTTTTGGGCATTCCGAAAACATGCCCAACTGAGAATTGTCAATTTTTGATATATGACATTGTTGAAAGGAGTGAGTGATATGTTTTCGTCAGAATGCTGTCCATTATTGAAAATCCATATTTCATTCTTTTTTTTAAACTTGTATATATGCAATGGTCTTGGTTTCTTTTCCTATTTAATTATCTTAAAGACAATTACTGTAAAAAAATACAATGGTATAAAACAGACAATAATTTCAACCCAAATAACATCTAGATTAACCAAATTACGAAGTCCTCGCTGGGTAAACAGGAATCAGAAACTATAAGAGTGAAAAGGGTTTGGAAGGGAGTTTTGCTTTGGGTACAGCGTACAGCATCCACCAGCCCGCTGTGGGTAGTATCTCCT
This sequence comes from Brachycentrus maculatus, assembly GCF_059751285.1. NCBI lineage: Eukaryota > Metazoa > Arthropoda > Insecta > Trichoptera > Brachycentridae > Brachycentrus > Brachycentrus maculatus. The sequence continues at coordinate 279,919 of NW_028281018.1, read as the reverse complement.
TCAGTCCTCAGTCCTCCGATCCGGTCTGGAGGACGATGACCTCCCTCCGCGAACCCTGAGCCACGCTAACCCATTATACTATAACCTGTATTACATTACATTATACAATATTCAGCTGCCTGTCAAAACATAAATGCGCTGTTACTTTAAGAGGGGAGTCCAAATTCGTCGCTCATGTTCGAAAATAATCATCTGTCTTCGGCACACACTACTACAATATTTCTCAAAGCTCCTAACGGAATTAACATACTCATATGCACTATTTTTTAGGAAATTGATTATTTGTTCACTGAAAATTTATGAATTTACAACGACGCGAAGTAATGAGCTGAAACATATATATTTTTTTAATGAAATATTGATTCAAATACGGTAGAATAAATTATTTTTACATATTTTAAGCAAAAGTTAAATCAATACAAGAACGTTAATTAAGCTTTCTGTCAATTAAATAAGCATTTAATTTTTTTTAAACATTTTTTCACCAATTTACTAAAAAAAAGACAATATGTTTTCAACATTTTCAATAGCTTTTCCCGTACCGAGGTTACATTTCATAAAACTTTTTAACGACATTTTTTCAATTCTTTACAAAATTTTAATAATCAGAAAATTGTATAAACTTTATTCAAATCGAATACAATCTCAATCATTGTTAGTTTTTTCTTGTTATAATAATATATATTTCAGTAATTTTTATAATGACAACTTGATGTAATTTTACGAATACGTTTTAAAACGGTATAGCTTCTTTATTGACTCCCCTCTTAACGTTTTATGGGGATGAGCATTATAATCAGTCAACTCATGGGATGTAATAAAAAACGTTTAATTTATTGATTATTTTACATTGTGGTAGGTTTAAATTACACGGATTAATTTCACATCCACAATTTTTGTGATTTTAAAAAATAATTACAATGCCTTTTAACATAGTAGCATACATATTTTTATCAACATTTAAAAAAATGTATATTTATAATACGCAGCTTTGTTTTTTTTAGTGCAATAAATATCTAACAGGTTTACTCCTTGGGAAGGCTAAGTGTACCGTTATTATTCTGACATTTGATAAAAATGAAGTAATGAAAAAAATAAACATTTATTTAATAAAATATTATTTTTTGACATCTCATCAAAGATGAAGAAGAATATGGAAGTCTGGGCATTTACGGGGCTGACGACCGTCAAAGGCTGGTTTAAGTGATCACTTATTCATTTTAATTTAAAATTTGGAGACAGCTCCAATCAGATTCCCTTAACCTATAAATACATCCGATTCTAAAAATATATACAAATATAAAATTGGTGATAGATTCCAAATTGTTAGTTATTTTTATGGCCAATATTTTGGTGGTCACTTAAACCAGCCTATGACAGATCGAAATCCCTGCAAATACCCAGATCTTCATATTCTTATGTTGTGTGTTTATTCATCTATGTTGAGATTAAAAATGATATCTTTATTGTGCAATTATCATATTTCATTATATTATATATTTTTAACCTCAAAAAACATTCCCAGACCTTAAATCTATTGAAAATGTATTTGTAACTGTTGTTGACAGAACTCAATCAGTAAAATAATTTAAAACGGTTATTCGATTTACATACAAAAATACTCCGCATTCTTCTGGAATTATCCACGGTAAAAAATAATCGATTTATCAATATGTACAGTAGATGGCGTAGCGCCGCCTGCGCCGAAATTTTATTATTTAAACGAGTTTATTATCGGATCTAATAATCGTTACATAAATAAACTTGATTTGCAGCTATGGAAGTCATCGTTCATTAGATCTAATTAAGCGTTTGAAAAAATATCAATCCGGTTTAAGAAGACACTGCTCTGTAAGGATGATGTATGCTTGTAACTAACGACTGACAAACTCCATTCACGTGCATTTATTTTATTTTACTCAAAAGTAACCGTAGATCCTTAATTCCTTGGTATTTTAAAAAAAAATTAGTATGTTACTTGCATGTGAAAATGATTTATAATCTTCACAAAAAAAATTACTCACACAAGTTGTATGGGAGGGGAAAGCTGGGTCTAAAGTAAAAACACATTTCTTTCATCGTACCAAGTAACAGTCATAGCCTTTTGTCATTTTTATCACATTAATAAGTATTTTTTTTAAGTAACGTGAAGCGCGCGTGAAAATTTGCGATGAAAAAAAAATCTAGTAAATGAAACATTCCTTGTTTTTTTTAAACGTATTTAACATGCTTAAGCAATAATCATTATTATTTTTAACATGCTTATAACATCAAAAGTTTGACCCTATATGAAAATGAAAATTTTTAATTTTCAGTATAAAGACTTATCATACCGATATCTACTAAGACATAGGTCGGCAAAGTGTGGCTCGGGAGCCGAATGCAGTCCCTTTCACCTTTGAAGAATGAACCCCAATAAAGCGAACTAAGAATTAGTCTTATTGATGAAAACCTGAAAACGTGCTTAAAATAATGACATTCAAACCTGATTTGATCAAACTTTCAAAGGATTTGCAAGAACGTCATTCGCAATGAGTAGTGTTCTTACGGATACCCTGGATGAAAAATGTTACCCTGGATGTTACCCCAGTTTCCCCCATATTAAAGTACGTAGGTGAAATGTATAAAACATGCTTAGCAATACTTAGCATATAATAGCTAAAATAAGGAAAAACTAAAAGACAAATAACGAAATTCTTGGACGTTAAAATACAGTTGGATGCATTAAATTAATATTGATAAATGATACTGAATAATGTCTTATAAGATTTGCACACCATTTGAAATGTATTACTTTGACATTGTATTACTATTACCATATATTATTTACCATTGTATTATTTTGATATGTTCCTTTACACTAAATAGATTTTAATCGGGACCTCAATTTCCCTGATAAATGATTATTCAACATGGCGTCGACGATGGAGCTTTTCAGTGAACCGTTATTTTCCAACTCCAGACTGTAGTAATATTTTATTTCACGGTTTCCTGGACGTGCTAGAAAATGATCTCTCAGTCCCTTAATATTGCTCTTAATTACACTAAGATTGTTCGTGAATTATGAAATCCAAAACCTTTAGAACATACATACATGTATTTCAATTAAATCATTTATCGTGAGATTAGTTAGAATGTTATTTTAAATAAGATACGTGTTTGTTTTAGAAAATAAATATTTCAATGCTCGTTCAAAAGTTCTAAATGGATAATCAACTGAGTATCTCGAATTTCGTATGAAAATGTGTATGGTTTATAAGTAAAAATGTAAATTTTTGCATGCTCACGTAATCTACATATTTACCGAATGCTTTGAAATTTAGACCGACGTTTCATTCGAATACGTGCGTGTTTTTATCTGTGACCAGTGACAGGTAAAAACACACTTTAAAAAAAAATCGTAATGGCAGTGCCATCTATTAAACGCAATAGCCACTACACACGTAATACAAACACTGTTCATGGTGGACAGCATGTTTGTTGACAGGTGTTGTCACTAAGCATTTTCAATATTTTCGATTGCATTGTTGTTGCGTAGATTTTTAATGATTTGATTACTTCACATGTACTTTAAAACGAAACATTATAAATTGTGCGTTCTACTTCCTTTCTTATCTGTTTAATCAGACTGGGCCACAGAAACGCCTTGGCAGGTACAACTAGTTTTAAATAAAAATTAAAACACTAGAACCAATCAATATTATTAAAGAAGTTAATGAAAATCGTTTTAAAATAATTATAACACGATTCGGTTACCCAAATTTGTCGCGGAAGTACATATACTTAAATAAATGTAGGTAAATAGTAACACGAATAGGAAATGTGATTTAGTACGAACCAACTCAGAGAAGGAAAATTACAGTTAATTTGGTCATGTTTCTTAACTTTTACGATGTATAATTTAATATACTAACGGAAGACGTTTGTATGTCAGATGCACCCAACCTTCGACCCTTTAACAACAAAAAAAAACCTTTTCAAATAACATCATACTTTTTTATAACCATGAATTGACATTCATAAGAGTTATCATATCGCTCACTCCTTTCAAGAACGTCATAAATCAAAAATCGTCAATTTTGTGCATGTTTTCGGAATGCTCAGAAAATGTACTATATCTATATGAGAAAAAACCTTCAGGTTTTACCTAAAAATATCTGTTGCACAGTAAAAAGTTCAATAAGTGGCTTGATATTTATTTTTAAAACATTGTATTATATTTTTAAACTTTCAAAACGTTCTCCTGAAAAATCAAGTTTTTTGATTTATGACGTTCTTAAAAGAGCGATATGGTATATCTGTCGTAAGTCCAAGTCAAATCCAAAAAAAAATATGAATTTTTTCACACAAAAACAATGAACTGTGTTGGACTGGTCAAGAATTTTGCCAGACAAAAACCCAATTGAAAACCTCATTTTGTCCATAATTCAGGTATGTAAAACCTTATATAATAGATGCCAAGAAGAGTAGGATCTCTTATTGAGCCCAAATGAGATCATATTAAATATTAATTTGTGATATAACTAATAAACAAAAGATTTTACAAAACTTTTTACGAAAATACAACAAAAAAGTTTTTGTTTCAATTAATCTGTTCGATACTGTACATTGAATCGAAAATACACCACTAATTTCTAAGAATTTTTTTATGGATTATTTAATTATTTACTAGGCCTGGCATTTGGAGTAAATGAATACCGTATCCAGTCTCACAAGTCGCGTCTCAGCAGCCCTCGCACTTCCTCGCGCGTGGGAGGCCGACCGACCGACGGACCGACCGACCGACACTTGAAGGAGGCCATGGGCTCCTTATCACTGCTGTAGCACTCTCAGCATCACATCGAGCACGACTATACTTTATAATGTGCCTTTTTAAAATTACTACATTTCCCTTAATCCAACGAGATTGTACCTAGCGCGCATCTTTAAAAATTGCTATAAGTACTTATTGTAACACGCCTGTTCAATAAATTTCAATTCAATTCAATTTATTAAATAATAATTAATATACACATTATAAACGAACATTTAAAGCGTATACATTCAAAACATAAATAAAAAATTAAGCAAGAAGACTCTTACTAAAGATGTAGAAGAATCTTGCTTCGAAATAACCCCTCAGACACATGGCACAGATCAATATTCTGCGAGATATTGTTCAGCATAGCGGTAGCTCTTACTAAAGACATAACCATCGGCAAGTTGGTCCTGTATACAGGAATGTGAAACAATCTATGGAGACGCTGTCATAGATAACTGTCGGGAACATACAGATAAATGCTCGGGATAATTTCAGGTTATATTTCAAGAATACGTAGACAAATCATAAAACAAAATGTAATTTAGAAGTCCCCTTCAAAGTATTCACCTCTCCGACGCACACACTTATCCCAACACTGTTTTCTTTTGGAAATAGTCGAGTAACCCTTCTTTTGTGATGTCCTACAACTTCTTCGTCGCATTTGTCTTAATCTCGAGAATCGTCTAAATTTTTCTTACTTTCATAGGTCTGATGAAATAACAACGCTTCAGTCCATTCAGGTTTTAGAACTCGTGAGTTTTTGGCCAAACACTCAATCACTGTTAATTCCCATCTACCCTTTTCATCTGATCTTGCTCCTTCTGAATTATTCTTGTTCCCCAAACTCAACAGACCTTTGAAAGGAAGATAATTTCAGGCGATTTCCAAAATAAAGGCAAATGCGACGAAAGAAATCACAAAAGAAACTCACACTCATAAATATTTCGTACTTACTTTTGTATTTTTGTAAGTAGCTCATTATTAAAAATAGATATTTTGATACCTATTTTTAATAATGAGCTTTGGGGTGTTTTTGGACTCGCGACACTAACCACGGGACTAAAACCCGACATCTTATCTATTGGAGTTCTGCAAGCCTGTTTATATTTTTATATTATAAAGATGAGTGAAAAAATCTTATAAGTAAAATAAAAATTGAATGATATTCTATTATCTATCTCGTCAGTCGTACCAAAGGTAAATCTGGCAAAAGTATACATTTGCATGCTCGAAAAAAACGTTACATTTTATAGAATAAAATATATGATGCAATACGTTATTGAATGTTTGAAGGCCAATGACCGGAGTAACCTGGAAGCTGACACCTTCATCTGGATTGAGATTCATCTTAATTGACATCTTGTGTCGTGTAAATAACTCCGCAGTATGCTATTTATGCCTTCCAGGCTCTGAATCATGCTAATAGTATCTTCGAAAACCTGTTCCGAATTATTCAAACAAATTGGATTAATTTTACAATAATTACTTAACCATTACCTATTGCTGGGTAACTATGGTGGACATAAAAGCGATTGGACTTAAAAGTTTATTTTTCTTCTAAAATTTAATTTACTTACATATCAAGTGATCACTTTAGAGACATGTGACATTCACCAATTCTACCCATTATTAACAACCACAATACTCAATTTTTTAGAACTTTTATACATGTTATTATACATCGTATTTAAATTCTTGGAAGTTCTATATTCTTATATATGAACCAATTTCCAAACATTGTTCTTGAATCAATAAAACTTCACTAGAGACATCTATTGGTGAGATGAAAATAAGCTAAGTATTAAGGAGAAACTCTTATTAGTATGTGAGATCCGAATACTGGATTATAATCACATACATGAGAAACACCAGAAAATATCATTTTAATTTTTAAAATTTTAGCTTATAATTTGACCAGTTATATTCTTCTTCATCTTTGATGAGATGTCAAAAAATCATATGAAAATAACTCCTGTAATTGGAGCTAATCTAGGTTTGTGAACAAGCATTTGGACACACTCAAAAATGTTGTATTATTATTTTTATTTTTATCATTATTCTATTAATATCGTAATTATTTTATTATAATCATATTACAATCATATATTTGAAAATAAAAGGGTCTCTGCAAAATAAATTCTCAAATCAACCATAAATAATGCCGTGAGCTCACACATGAAGCGACGTATGAATTAAATGAGAAGTGCGGTTGTCAATCATGGGTAGAATAATAAATGTTGTACGTACATAAAGGGATTATATATATATACGAGTAACACTTAAACCAGCCTATGTAAGATCGTAAGGCCAATAAATACCCAGAGTTCCATATTCTTCTTCATCTATGCTGATATGTCAAAATATATTTTGGATATATCCAAATCCTTGTTTACAAATCTGGGTTAAGAGTAATTTTTACATTTTGACAACTCAACATATTTAGATGAAGAAGAAAATGGGAGTTTGGGTATTTTTTTATTTGTAAAAAAAAATAAGCTTAGCGATATAAGATTTATGATAAACATATGTATGTATGTATGTTCTATTTGTAATGGTCAACACGCTCGGCTACCGTTCTGGAGGTGCCGGGTTCGATTCCCAGGGGGGGTCAAATAAATATTTGTGATTTTTTCACTCCAATATTTATTCAATATTACCCTGGACTGGTACCTGAAGCGGAGGGCTGATCGCCTTTCCTTCGCGTGTTAACGATCAAGATAACACTATGTTTATATAATGCAGTGCCCTATGCACCATTGGGGTGCGGATAAGGGTTTGAATTGAAATTGAATGTATGTAAGAATTCCAAAAAAATTATTAGTTTTAGTGTCATTCATGGGTAGAATGTCGAATGTTGCAAGCGTTTCACTTAACCAGCCTATAACAGGTCATAAGCCCTGTAAACACTTAGCTACCATATTCTTCTTCATCTATGTTGAGATGTTAAAAAGAAGAAAAAAAACTTAATAAATCATTTTATTTATTGATTCGGCTTTAACTTTGTGGAATGACATGTTGATTAATCAAAAAAAATTAAACACTTAACTAACATAACTCTGGTGTATGTATTGAAATAAAACTCAATAAGTGGTATTATAAACGTGTTTAATATTTTAACTTAGTAAATCAATAGTTATATTATAAAATATGAATACTAACTATCTAACTAACCATCACGCCGCTTCATTGCAGGGATAGGCAGAGAGAATAGAACGCCATACAATCCTGTCTTTGCAGACATGATTCGCCTCTTCCACATGAATGCATCTTCTCATACACATCCGCCGATTATTTCGACTCTTGACCCGGCCGCTTTTAAGTATTTGACATATCGAATTGTCCCAAGTTTTGCACGGTCTAATAATAATATAAAATGAATAATCATTACAAAAAATATCAAATATCAAATGCTCTTTTGGGAAGACCGTTAGTAAAAATTACATTACATCAGATACCCTTCATACGCTACGGTGATTTGCAATAAAGGGATAGGTACTGTAACCTTCATAATCTACGGTAATTTGCTTGTTGATCGTTTTATTGTGACACCAACAAAAGCTCTTATCATGCTTCATTGATATGTGTCACCACGTGCTATATCCTTCCCTCTGCTGCCTGCTACTCTGCGTGTGTACCTGTTACGTCACGACGTCCGACCGACGCCTGCCATGCCGATTGACTGACAACTGACAACGTTCCTTGTGCCGAGTCTTTGTGGACAGCCTCGTGGTCAAGTTTCAGCCAGAATTTCAATGATATCCAGGGCAGGATTGAAACCATCATCTTTGAAATGTCATTAAAATTTCTCATTTTCCAACAAACACGCAAAATTTTACATCTAAATTCAAGCATTCCAGTCCAGTTATGAGTAAAATAGAAATAATACAGTAAATTATATTATTTTTTACATCTCATCAAAGATGAAGAAGAATATGGAAGTCTGGGCATTTACGGAGCTATATAGGCTAGTTTAAGTGATTACTTTACACGCGTGTAACATTCACCAATTCTACCCATGATTGACAACACTATTCAAATTCTTGGAACTTCTAGATATATTGATTAATCTCGATACACAGTTCTGCCCACACAACTCCAAACAACGACGATATTACTAAGTAACAATGATGAATAATAGCCACTTATGAAATTGAAGCAAGAGCAGATACTTCTAGAACAAAATCTCGACTACGAATCGCGGAGATGAAAACTCTCCCCTCTATAACCGGAAACACGTTGCAAGACTGCGTAAAAAAACTGATATTCGTAGCATGTGTAGAACGGAAGATATCGTGAGGTAGGGACGACAACGAAGGCGATACTGGAATGTGCTTGTAAACAGAATGTCAGAAGACAGACTTCCGCGTATGTCCCTTCAAGGAAACCCTGAAGGACGTAGACCCCCAGGCAGACCTCCAAAAAAGTGGAGAGATAGCCGGCAGTCAACATCCCAAGAGCGATAGGCGGAGGCAAAGACAGATCCTGAGGATTTATAAAAGAAAGAAGAAAAAAATATATAAAAATCATCAGCTAGCAATAAAGATAAAAATAAATAATCCGAAAATATTTATGAATTTAAAAAAAATTAAAAAATCATATTCGCGAGTAGATTAATTTCGGTCCTGCAGTACATGCATGTTTGAGTGAGGTAATAGTTCTAGGCACAGTGTCCCGCACAAAGGATGTTCTCATGTACTGAGGTGAATATGTTCAATGGATCATATCCGGTCACTCCCACCGGCGCTGCTCCTCCGTGATCGTTCAGGGGTCACGCCGAAACTAAGGCTTTTCAATTTTCTTTTTTCGCAAAATAATTCACATTAAAATTCCAGCGCAAAAACCCTACTAAAATGTGACGCTGAACAAAGAGATTTATAAATAATTTGTTATTTATATATATATATATATATATATATATATATATATATATATATATATATATATATATATATATATATATATATATATATATATATATATATATATATATATATATATATATATATATATATATATATATATATATATATATATATATATATATATATATTTATATATATATATATATATATATATATATATATATATATATATATATATATATATATATATATATATACGTTATTTTCCCAATAAATAATTAGAATGTCTCATTTTCGGGCAGGTTGTAAAATATACAATTAGGTACCTACAAATACAACGAATTATCATAAATATAACAAAACAAAGGTAAAAATGATTAAGCGTAAACAAGATTAAAAGATTAATTTTTTTTTAAATATTAATGAGAAAAACTTCTAATTATTCGTACCCAATGGTGCATAGGACAATGCAACCTGGGAAATGCATACATATAAATTACGAATATGGTATTAAGTGGGTACGATCAACGCATATAAGGAAACAAATAATAACATGAACATGTTTCAAGTCACTTTTAAACTTATTCAATGCGTTGAAGGAAAGTAAATAACTAAGGACATAATAAAAAAAGATAAAAACTGATATTAGTTCTTAGAATTATCTATGGCTTGAAAGGCTTACATTTGTTTTATTGACTGAAAATCTCACCTCTGTTGATCCCAAAAACTAAATTTTGGTAGCCCGAAAGGACCTCAGATGGATCGGAGAACTTCTCTTTTTTTAGGTCAAAGGTCCAGCCAGGAATTCTGTCAGGAATTAAAAACAATATTTTTGTTAGACTGATTCCCAAAAATAATAACTATCCGAGTCGAGGGCGAAGCCCAAAGAATCACACTAGTAAATAAAATCAATCGCAGATATAGATCTTTATCCATAGGGACTTGTTTTTATAATAAAACTAAATGAACCAAACTATTTATTCATTGAAAATATCGGACAAAACTTACGCGCACTTATTTACATAACCTTTCGTAGTGGTTTTTCCGCAGGTAGGAAAGAATGGTAGAGAAATGTCTAAGTAATAAACCCGATCGAAAATTATATCTTATACCATAATTAGCAATATAATACGACTCCGGTTAAATAAAGGTTATGTTCTAACAATTTTTTAAACGGTGTATATACTCATATGTTTGCATGATATAAAGGTGAGAAATTTATACATTAACCCGTTTACGATAAGTCATACTAACTTGTATACTATTATTCTTTATAAAATCTCCTCATTTCGTACCTTTATAACACATATATATATATATATATATATATATATATATATATATATATATATATATATATATATATATATATATATATATATATATATATATATATATATAATTTATATATATATATATATATTTATATATATATATATATATATATATATATATATATATCATAATTGCAATAACAATTTTGTAATTACAGTTAGTTACTATTTTCATGTAACCACTTATCTTTGCTTTTTACCCTTCATCGCCTTAAATACTGCACTTTAATCTAAATCAGACACTAACTGACCCATTTTTTTTACTTTTATATATTTACAATAGTTTGCGTTTAAAATGCGAGAGCATTGTGCATTCGTCGATGTATCGTAGATACAATGCAATGCATCACAATAAAAGTAATATAATTTACTAGCACAATTTATTTTTCTGATTACGTTTGTGTAATTTATTGAAATATACATTTAATGAATAAATATTTAGAAATATTACTTTTGTAACGAAAAATATCAAAATATTTTTGTAAAAAAATATGTTTAATAATAAATACGTTGAAATTGGCTTAATACATTTTGTTTTCAGAATTTAAATTTAATATTTTTTTGCATTTAAATAAATTTCGGTGTGTCCACAGACTGCTCCTCCCTGGGCAGCCATAATGGGCACAATCAGCGAAACTGGGCTGATTGTCAGGCGACCCATTGGGCTGACAGACTTCGCCAGCGTCACTGCTTTCCGACGTCGCGACGCCATCGCGAATATCGCCGCCGTGCTCTAAAACCGCGAAACAGTTCCGAAAGGCTAATAAAACAACAGTTTTTAGTTGCTGTAATTGTTTTTATGTAAAAATAAAAAATCGAAATGCCGTCGAACACGGAGACCATTGTCTATCCGCGACCTTCTGTGACGTCACTCTCCAAGGTTGCTAAGGAGAAAAGAGTGTCCAAGGATAAGAGGATAAGTGATCTGAACAGTATAGATCACTTCACCCAGTACTACAGGTCCCCGGAGAACATCACGAAGAAGGAGAGTTTCAAGAGGTTTTTATGGAATCCGAAGACGGGCGCTGTTTGCGGTCGGACTGGATCTAGCTGGTGTAAGTGATAGATATTTGCCTTTTCTATGCAGAAAAATACATCTAAAAACACAAAAATACATTGGCAGAATATCATGATCATATCATCAAATACAGACTGGATCTAGTTGGTGTATGTGATAGATATTTGCATTTTCTATGTAGAAAATTAAATCTAAAAATACAAAAATATTGCATAATACGTTCATCGAATATCATGATTACCTCATTAAACACGGACTGGATCTAGTTGGTGTAAGTGAAATCATTTATTTACCTTTTCTTTGTAGAAAATATATCTTAAAATACAAAAATACATTACGATATCATGATCGTATCATCAAACACGATACAATGAAAATAAACATTTGCATAACCTACTAACCAGTTGGTTAATAGTTTTTTCCGGTATCTAATTTGCTATGAATTTGCTATCCATATCCTAAATGATTATTCTCATTCAAAAGTGCATAGTGTATGGCAAAAGAAAGATGAAAGTAGATTGAATTCAGTTGAAATGCGATCCTTCAGACAAGTGTGCAGAAAAACGATGTACCTATACATGTTCGAATTGGAAAGTAAGGAAAGAATGCTAAGCTAAGATAAGCAAGGCAAAGTACTTGAACATATATTATGTACTAAACGTTAAATTGATTAATTACTGGGAGGAAGGGAGAATCTCAAATTTGCTCGAATAGATGCGAAAAAAAATTGAGAAACGTAAACTTTATAACGTTTTTATTATAAAACTTAAGTAATCATTTTTACATAGGAGACCTTGAATATAGTGTCTAGATTTCACTTAAAAACAATTATTCATACTTTATTTAAAAAATTTATTTACTTTGATTGAAAAATATTATAATACTGAAAGCTTTACCTCGTAATATTATACATAACCCTTTAAGGTAAGATTTTTGGAAAACATTAAAATAAAATGAAATTAATATCAAAGTTGGCGTCAATTTTTGTATTATAATTGAATTATCAATGTTATTTGAGCACATAGTTACGCTAAATGTGTTTGTAAAAAGTAGAGGTGTGATTGACGGGTAACGGTTACTTTTTTATCGAATTTCCGATTAGAATATTGTTCTTCTCGTTATATATATGTATTTTCTAACTCAAAGTATTTGATGTCAAATTTTCCAATACGTATTATGTATTTGGAGCTAGAAATACTTTATTCTTCTTCTTCTTCAAACCCTTATCCGCACCCGATGGTGCATGGGGCACTGCATCATATAAACACAGTGTTATTTTGATCGTTAACACATTCGTCTGAGAGATCGCATGTCTAGAAAAGAGGAGTATTAGCAAAAAGGTTTTTTTTTAATACACATATATGTATCAGATATTGCTGAAGGGTTAATATAATACCAATTTGTAGAAAGGAACCCAAAAGACACTGAAATGTTAATATAATACTGTATATGGTAAGCATTTATATTTCCATAAACTAAAGTGGATGAGATAGTTTGCGTAACGAATAACGATTCCGTTTTGCGACGCGTTCTTTATGCGGATATCCTGTCCTCTACATAGTAAGTTATTTTGTAAAGCGCCTCATTGCATGTAAGTCTGAACAACATGTTAATATTAACCAATGACCCTAATAACGTGTTGAATCAACACTCGAGCTTTTGGACCTTGTCAACAGATGGCTCATTTCAATCAAAACTTTGATGATTTTTTTAAGTTTGGGACAGAGTACAGGTTATTTGTCTTCATTTCTTTTTTAAATGTATATTTACAATATTGACTGTAAAGAATTGTAAATACTATCATTGTATATTCACAATATTTATTGTAAAGAATTGTTAATACTATCTAACATTTATTTTACTTAACAATAAAAATATTAACATTATTATTATATCGTATACTGCATTATTCACCCGATGAAATGTAATTTTTAAAGGTGTCTTAACTTGATGTATAACTAAAGTGACCATACGTCCCGTTTTGAACGGGACTGTCCCGTTTTTAGATTTTTTAATAATTTTTCATATTTATATTATTTATTCCGCTTATTTTCTTTATGAACATTCTTTTTCTTTTATTAATACATAAAAACTATGAAAAAATACGTGTTTTCTTGAATATACACACTTTTATGTAAAAATTGGTAGGTGTCCCATTTTCAAACACCATAGGTGTTTGAAAATGATGAGGAATGCATCGAAACACTTGTCATGTAGATTTTAAAGAATGGTGGTATTTACTAAGTAAAACGTTAATAAAAAATCAATAAAATTCAATAACGTCAAATGTTACTTGTGTTTTAAGAAAATTAAGTAAAACATTAATTAAAAATGATTAGATTTTCCCACAAAGTGACTGCCGAATCAATTAATGAATTTTATTGTTTAAAAACTAAGTTTTCTTTCAAATAAAATATGGTTTTGAAAAGAAAAGAGTTATTGAATGGTAGGGAGTTTTAAAAAAAAAAATTTCAATATATTTTGTTGAAAAATGATATTCCAATATGTATATTTTTAATGTGCGAGGAGACACATCTAGCCCCTTGCGCGCAGATCGTTTATTGAATTGGGTATTTGCGAGTTCTCAATTAAGTTTAATGTTAAGCTTTGAATAATGTTAAAATAAATTCAGATTTTAAATTATGAAGATGATGTAAATATGTTTGTTTCAGTAATCATTAAAACTATTGTATATTTTTTATGTAAATTTTGTTTGATTGTTACTCAGCCATACCTTATTTTGGGTCTATATTTATATATTATATTTAGTATGTCAAATAAATAAAGCCATGAATTATGGCTTTATTTATTTTTTAACATTTTAATTGTATCCAAATACTTGTTCACAAATCTGGCTTATCTCCAACTATGGGAGTTATTTTTCTTATTATTTTTTGACATCTCATCAAAGATGAAGAAGAATATGGAAGTTTGGGCATTTATAATAATTTTTATTTATATGCTACATTTCAGTCGGTTGTTACACAGATGCAAAAATAACATAAAATATTACATTTCTAAACAAAAAAAAACATTAAAAAAACCCGTTTTAATTCTCGTCATTCTTTGAAATGTAAAGAAAATTACTATTTTAAAAAAGGGTGGAATAATGTCGTAAAGAGTACGTTTGAATTCAGTAGATAAGGTGTCGTATCATTAGGTGTCGTATCATAAAGTGTCGTACATTGGCACGCAGGTACAGTACGGTGAAGTATCTAGATACCTTTGTAATTCATTAATTGTCAATCAATTGTGATTCCAAGGTGCCTTGATAAGTTTGCAAGGTTTATTTAGTACACTGTTGGATATTATTACCGTTTTGCACACATGATTGCACATATTGGATAACAATCGCACACGGACTGTACCTATCTGTACAATGTAATATTGTCCTCAATCAATAGGTGAGTCGTACCTACGTAGCAAGTCATTGACGACTCATTTGAATTATAAAGTAGGTACGGTACTTACACACAATCGTGCAAGTTACAAATCAGCAAATGCTCTTCATTCAACAAATCTGAACCTTGGATTAGCAATGGCTTCGGTTGTAAGTGCAGAGAGAGTAACTGATGTTTTAGATCTTTGGAATTTGCAGGATATTGGTTGATATTATTTTTACAACATTTTGAGTGTGTCCAAATATTTTCTGTCGTTTCTTATGTATGTGATTATAATCCAGGATTCGGACCTCACATACTAATATAAGAGTTTCTGCTCAATAAAAAGCTTATTTTCATCTCACCAATAAATGTAGTGAAGTTCTAGTGATTCCGTTTCTAAATTGGTTTATATATATTTATATATAGAGCTTCCAAGAATTTGAGTAGTGTGGTTGTCAATAATGGGTAGATAGATTGGTGAATGTTACACGTGTGTAAATTAAAAAAATAAATTAACTTGTCAAATTATAAGCTTAATTAATAAAAATGAAGATTATATTTTCTGGCTTCTATATATATATATATATATATATATATATATATATATATATATATATATATATATATATATATATATATATATATATATATATATATATATATATATATATATATATATATATATATATATATATATATATATATATATATATATATATATATATATATATATATATATATATATTTATATATATATACATATATATATATATATATATATATATATGTATATATATATATATATATATATATATATATATATATATATATATATATATATATATATGTATATATATATATATATATATATATATAAATATATATATATATATATATATATATATATATATATATATACATATATATATATATATATATATATATATATATATATATATATATATATATATATATATATATATATATATATGTATATATATATAAATATATATATATATATATATAAATATACATATATATATATATGTATATATACTCTGCCTACCCCTGCGGGGAAACGGCGTGATGGTAGTAGTAGTAGTAGTAGTAGTACATCCACCGTGTACGTCGAATGTTGTTCACTCATTATGTTGATTTAGGCTCCTTTGTTTGGCCATTGCAATTCAAAAATATGTCTTGTTCATCTTTCGTCGGATATTCGTACGATGTGTAACCTATCCTCACCTTGATCCAGTGATATTTTCTTCCTGGCAACATATTTTAGTTCGGGTGCGGACCCGGACACTCATCTCCTGTCTTTAAATGATGTTTCAAACATTATAAATTCCAATATTTTTTGACATCTGAGTTGACATTCACAGGGCTTACGACCGTCATAAGCTTGGTTAAGTGATCAGTTTCCACAAGTGTTACATTCACCAATTCTACCCATGATTGACAACCACACTAGGTACTGAAATTCTTGCAAGTTCTTTAAGTATATATGATCCAATTTCGAATCATTGTTCTTGAATCACTAGAATTTTGCTAGAGACATCTTTTGGAGATCAAACTCGTAACACAGAATGCACGAGTTTATAATGGCCATCTATAGTGGGTTAAGGAAAGATGATGATGTCAAAAAATAATTCCTAATTGGAGACAATCCAGATTTGTGAACAAGTATTTGGACACTCAAAATGTTGTATTATACATTCCATATTACTCTCTGAAGCCTATGGGCGTTTGTCTACTACACGGAATTACACGGAATTTTACCGTCCGGCACCTCAGTTAGCGTTTTAAAACGATGATTGTCTTGGATTGGCTTGTGCTTTGCTCCGATCCGAAAAAAGTCTTTCTTCGGATCGGAGCTCTTGATCGGTGAGTGAACACGTTGCGCGTAAATTCGATCACGCTAAACTGAAGTAGTCGCTTTCATTTTTCGAAACCGGACTGCCGGACGGTAAAATTCCGGGTAGTGGACAAGCGCCCTATAGCATGAATGCTTGGTCAATCATTGCCTCTGCGCCATAAGTTAGGACAGGAAAAACGCATCTGTTGAACACTTTGGTTTTCAGGGAGTTTGGAACTGAGCTTTGAAATGTTGTAAAGATCAGTTTTGCAAACACCACCCAAGCAAGATGTATCCTCCATTCTACTTCACTGCCAATTCATTCGCATTAAATGATTTAATCATCCGTCAACCCGTGAGACTTCACAAGGCTTCATGGTAATTTATAAATACAATAAAGCAAAGTATAAAATATGTCAAATTGTTAGAACAATCATGAAAATTGACAACTGGGTATCGTTATGTTCATAATTAATAACAGGTTCTAAGATATTGACTATTATTCACGCTATCGTTATTATTTAAAGAATATACGCAAAAGTATTTTTTTAAATCTATTGCGTATGTCCGATACTGACAGAGACTTTAAATAGTAGAATCTATATCAAAAACTTATCAACATCTTTTGCCTGTAGTTTGATGTATAAATAAATAAATAAGTACAAAACAAGTTTTAAAATACAAAAATAATTTTTAACACAAGTGTTAAGATTAATTTCTCATCAATTTAGCGTAGTTATGAGAGTCGATACAGAGTAAGTGTCATTTTTTTCTAATAAAGACGCCGACTCTGTATAGACGTGCGACGCATGACGTCGCGACGTCTTACGATGTCACCATCGGCCCAGGTGCTTCTTATTTGCTATCATACAAAATATTCCCACCTAGGTACTTAGCTCTACACTGAAAGTCTTATTTTTATTTTATAATATATATTTTTAAATAGGCAATCCATTATTTAAAAAAAAACACTTTTACTACATGCGTTCATGTTTCATGATAAATAATAATAATAATTAAATAATTTGAATTTAAAAACTTATTAAATCATGTATTTCTAAAAGCAGTGGCAATTATTACTTCGAAATAAGTAAACAGAGAGGGTAAGCAGAGAGAATGGAACGCCACACCACTCTGTCCTTGCAAAAATTCTTCGCCTCTTCCACGTTCATGCATCTCCTCATACATACTCGCCGATTGTTCTAAATAAGTATTTTGATCTTATTCCTTTTTCCTGAGTTTTTAAGATTATTTGCTTAACGTTCCAGAGGCCATTCGTGACTCGATTAATAATTATTTGATTTTAAATCATTACATTAATCCCAACATTATATGATTTTTGCGACCAATGCAGGGCCGTAATTCATTTAGACCCATTAAAAATTTTAATCACTTATAGAATTATCGCCATTCGGCTCTTGCTTCGCATAACGCACTTTATTCTTTCCAGGATCAAGTTCGTAATCTCACATACATGTTTAACATTTTAATTAGTTCTGTAACATAAAATATGGTGCTGCAGCATAAAAATACGCTCAAGATTTTTCATTTTTTTCCCGCGAGTTTTTCCTTCAATGTAACCATTATTCACATTAAATGGTACATAATGATTTGAAGATTTGCTGTTATTTTTACTGAAGATTAACTATACCGAGCAAGGGTGATTAGTTTTACTCTCCATATACCAATTCGGATAATAAAATACAAATAAGTTGGATTCAAAAATTACTAATTTATTTTAACCCTTCTGGGATTGGAACTCGAGACGTCTCAAATACGGAATTGAGTTTACTTACAATAAACTGTTAATTTTTATGTAGGTGTGACAAATGCATTAAGAACGTTCAGTTTCATCGTCCAGGTGCATTAGCTGCGTGCGACCTTGGAGCGTTTCAGGGGCAAGATGAAATACAATGCAGTCCGTTGTGTGAAACAAGGTTCGTTGTATGAGTCGCGTAATGGGCGAACAAAAGCTCGTTGTGCTCATCGTTCGCTATGCGAGGCATCATATATGTATTATTTCTAATAAAATTCTTTCCGACGCAATATTATCAAAAAAACTCAATTCCAGGTATGGTCGCATTGTTTAGATTCCAATAATGGTCGGGGATTTTGATTAGTGGACTTAAATTATCTGTATCATAAATGAATGGTTGCTTGGTGCGCACAAGCTCATTACAGAGCACAGAGCAGATGAATCATTGTCTGACCTAAATGACATGTCGAGCTGTAATTAATAAATTCGTATTGAACTCTGAACCCCCATACGTTCTTTGTACTTTGCACTGCAAGTGTCTAGCTTAAATTTACTATCGTATCATAAATTCTAAAATAAATTCAGTTCTAATTTTCTTTTCTTTTCTGGAATAATTTATTTTGGCGTATACTATTGCATTGTTTATTATACTTTACAACAGCTAAATGAATTTAAGAAATATTGGATCCTTTTTTTACCATTTAAAAACAACCAGTTAGTCTCCCTCACCACATATCGCTCACTCCTTTCAACAACGTCATATATCAAAAATCGTCAATTTTCTGTTGTGCATGTTTTCGGGATGCCAAAAAAATGTACTATATCCCAACAAAAGCGGCATATTTTTAACTTAATATTTCCCGCTACAGGGCAGAAAGTTATGTTTTTGCATTTTGAAGAAAATATTTTGTTTAATTATTTTTTTAAATAAACTTCACAAAAAACATTCAGGTTTAACCTAAAAAGATCTGTTGCACAGTAAAAAGTTCAATAAGTGACTTGATATTTATTTTTAATAAATTGTGTTATATTTTTAAGCTTTAAAAACTATCTCCTGAAAAATCAAGTTTTTTGATATATGACGTTGTTGAAAGGGATGAGCGATGTATGTCCCTTTTGCTATTAGTATTATCTACATGCGTTATGTTAACAACAATGAATATCAACAGTACAGATTTTATATAGTAAAAAACAATACTCGGAAATCGAAAGCTTTACACATAAATATATTCGTAACCGTTTTCCCTCATTTCCGTTTCCGAGATTCTTTTTTCCAAAATTTAATACATTTATGAAATATAAATGGAATTGAAGTATACACCTTCATAAAGGGGGTACTTGTGAACATATAATTCACTAAGCGACCGATTGTTCGAGGAGCCAGACGTGTCTCCGCGCCCTTTTTTTTAAGATTATATATGTATTGGAATTTGATATTTTTAGAATATATATTGAAAAAATATTTTAGTCATTTTACAACTCCTTACCTTTCAATAACTCTTTTTTTTAAAAAACCATAAATTTATTTCGAATAATAACTTATCTTTTCAATACAAAAACGGCGTTTTAGGCAATTAAATCAATTGCGATAAATGTTACCTGGGTTTAAATAAAATTAAGTAAAGTAAATTGGGTAAATTAATTAAGAAAATTATGAATAAAAGAATATTTAGAATATTTTTTGAATAAATATGTATTTCATACAAACACCTTATGAAATTACTTAAATAATAAAATGCTTTATAATAAACAATAAAATAATAAATAAATAAATATTACATATTGCTGACTTTTCATGCAACTTTTTGTAGGCTGTATTTTTCAAAATTTTATTGAAAATATTTTACTAACGTTTTTTAAGAAATTTAAAAAGCGCGCCAGACAGTAACGACAACTTGACGGCACAAAACGTTACTCGTCTTCCATGAGCGAGAGTGGCGGTGGATCCAATAGGTCGTATGTCGCCCTCACCTTCGCGTTATGCACATTCTTGTGTTATGTCTGAAGACTACCTCACCTTGCGGCATCGGCCAGGCGCGGCTGCGCGGAGGTGACGCCTTGTTCACGAACATTTTTTTTCAACAATAAATAAAATATAAAACGCATTACTAATTTATTACTTTACTTAAATTAACTAACGCAAATACCATCAATGGAATTCTAATATATAATTTTTATTTGCTTTTACAAAAATAATTATTTTTACACCTTTTTTGTTTATCTAGATTATTTACTTAACCCTTCATAGCATGACTTTTTTATTTTAAATAATAATAAAAAAATCTTTTGTATCTTGCTCTGAACATTAGAGGAAAAATAAATATAAAAATAATGATAAACTTTTTACAATGAAAAATCAAGAAAATAGGTATGTATCAAATTTGGAATATCATGCAATGGTTATCCTTATGAGATATTATATACAGGGTTATTCATTTTGGAGTTTCAAGATGAAAACGCTGGCATTTGACGCCTGTCGAACTCAACTGTCATTTAAAGTGTTATAATATTAGTTAAATATTTACCATTTACGATAATGCATCGTTTAACAAACGAAACTAAAACGAAAACTTAATTATTCTTCTGATTTCAATGGTTAATAACCATTATACTATGATAGAAAACACTATCAAGGTAATAAAAAAATAAAAATAAGCTTAAAACTAAGGGACTAGAGCCATCACAACTGAACGGTTTTACTTTAAAAATCATATTTACGTAAGAAGTACGCTACGACTTGTTTTAATGAAATATAATCATATTTCGCATTCTCTGCACCTCTGAAGGTGTTTTGCGTTTGTTTCGTCTACCGCATAAGTAAAGATGTAAGAATATAATATTATAAGTTCCGAAGTGGAACCATATTTTTTATCTTCGTGCGCATAGCTCCACATCTGCTAGCCGGCCACGCACGGCGTGAGCCCAGAGCCGCACTCGATGACCGGCCTGACCACGGCGGAGGGCCCACTTCTCGCGGTCGGCGCGGAGCACCCCGGCCCGGCCCTGCCCCCCCCTCCCCATCCGTCGCTACCTGCGGCCGACCAGCCCAGTCACCTCTCGAGCCGGCGGACCAGTCGCTGCCAGTCGCTCGGTTTGTTGCAGTGCGGAGAGTCGCGTGGTGTGGATCGCGTAGTAATGTCTAAACCGTCGGCGCCGCCGGAACCGTTACAGTACAGGAAGGCTGACAAAGTCCCTCTAAAACAATTCCTATACAATGGCAGCACTGGAGAGGTCATGGGCCGCACCGGAGGCAGTTGGGGTAAGACATTCCATCCGCCAGCCCCGAAATTCCCGCCCGCTAGTGAACCGCGACCACTCCGAATTGCATTCGAACCTAGAGACGGTTATTAATCAATCCGGTTAGACTCGTCACACGAGGTTCCTTCGCTTATCCTTGTTATTTTTTTTACAACCGATGGTTTGATGAAGATTTGCGCGCGGAATGCCGCGATGGTGTCGGCCGTAGGAGCGAGCGAGACGCACGCGGTACTCGCCTCCGCTAGGTGTTTATGCCGCCCAAACGAGGCTTCGCGCTGTCAAATCTTAACAGAAAACGGTTCGTTTCATGAATGAAAAGTGGACCACGAACCCAAAAATGCTATAGAAAGCCCATTATTGTTGTCGTCCCGCGACCCAAACGGCGACAACTACCAGTTTGGTATTGTTATCAGGTAAACCCTGGCGGTTGGTTGTTAAGGTGGTTGCGGGCGTGGCAGGTGCAAACGTAAACAATAAACGCTCTACACACGCCGAAGTAATAAACCGAGTCTGATTTGAATCCCTCGAACCGAAATGATTTAGCAACAGTCTGCACTAGTTATAAGATGATCGCGGTTAGAATTAATGGCCTCAATCTTATGGCACCGAGCGACTTTACGAGCTTTGCCAAAAGTATTTGTAAACTGTGAATTTATTTATGGACGTCCTCCGTCCTATGCGTCGGTACTATATTCTCAAATATTGCCCGACTAACTAGAATGGAACGCTGGCTGGATCCCATTTCTGGAATCTTCCACTGAGATTCAATTTTCAGCTTCAATTTTCGCCAATCACTTCCAAAACAATGTTCCGATAGTGGTTACGCCCATTTCTCTTTACGAATATGTTGTGAAACTACTTGAATCACCTTGTGAAATTACGAATTCAAACATGACTCACGCGACGCTCGTTCCATAATGTACGAACTCCAAATGGTTAACAGCGAGAATTTTTAAAGTATTGTCTTTGGTTTTAGTACTATTGTGCAGGTGTGCAACAGTCAATATCCATTATATTTTACACCTGCATCTTGCGCTTTTACAAATATCTGCCATCCTAAACAAATATATAAAAAATGTATAAATATATTGAACCTCTCAAATCGTTCATTAGTAGTAATTACCCAGAATATTGATATTTCCCTTAATTTCATTAGTACCTTCTTACATGAAAACGTAATAACGTAGCCTTAATATAACATGGGTTGGTGGGTACCATCATTAAATATTTGACGCAATAAATATAGTACTTCTGAGTACAAGACTCCTTAATTACTTTGTGAATTTCTAGTAAATATAATCCATAACTCATAACTCCTGAATTTTAAAATATAAATAATCTCACTGTTTCGATGAAATAAAGCATTGAACCGTTTAATGTATGTGTATATTTATATATTTTTTTTATTTAAAAAGAGAAATTTTCTGTTTTTATTATTTACAAAAATACTTCACATTTACATATCTCATACTTTTTCTGTGAGCCTGAGCGGCTCATAATAATAAAAAATAGGTATCAAATTGTGGTAGAGTAGGTTTGAACCCAGAATCTCTGACTCAAGAGTCCACGACACTAATCACGGGACCACAACCCGACACTATGCCAATTTGATAAAAATAGTAAATAATTGTAAAAAATATCTCAAGTAACTGTTATTGGAGTGCATTTACCCAGTAGAGTGTGAAATAATTAAAAATGACACATGCGATGTTTACTTTCATTTTCAATATCGGTGTTCAATCTAAAGTAATAAAGAAAACAACTTCGAAGAAAGAAAAACCATTACTTTTTCAATAAGATCATTTTAACCGTTATCATTTTTATCGCATGAATTGATACGTAAATAAGAAATTTTATTGATACAATATGGTTCGATGGTAAAATTTGAAATCCACCCTATTAAAAATTTTAATAAAAAAAATCGAATAAGTATAGGCACTGTTTTGTATCTGGACTAACGTTTTCTTAAAATGGCTAAATGCCATCTCTTCTTCTTCCTGGCCCTATCCCAAATTATCGTCTTTGTAGACTGTTGGGGTTAGCTCTCCTCATCGTCAGGTTGTAAATCCTTCCATCATGGACAATGTCACCTAGACCGTGCCTTGGAATCATGTTATTTTTCTGTAGCATCCATGAATTTTTTGGTCTTCCTCTAGATGTCATTCAAGGAAGATCCATGGAGATTGCCTGGTTCAGAATATAATCAGGTTCTCTGCGTCATATATATTTTAAATAAAATTTAATTTAAATTAAAATCTTTGTTAGTAAGGTGTCTCAGAAAGTGCCATTTGACTCTGATGTAAATAATTTTTGGTTTCCAGTCTTCAATTAATACCGTAAATTGCTTGCTATCGACTATGCTATTTGCAAATTAAAAAGTCTACATGGCTTATCATTGATGCACACATAAATTTAGACAATAATAACAACAAAGGAAACTGTTACAACGACTCGTAAAATGCAGAATTTGCAGAATCTAAATTGTTTTGTAATTTCATAATCATTTTAAAACATGTATTTTTTGACCTAGTAATATCAATGTGCGGTATGAAATTAATTAATTGTATCCGGTCTTGCATTTTTTTTCAGTAATTACTCGATAGTTTCGAGTGAGTACGAAATTATATTGAAATGTATTAAGAATACAATTTTTCATGGATGATTATAAAATACAAATATTTGCTCTTTTTTCTCATTAGAATTATAACTTTTACGTATGTATACGTTATGAGTAAAGAAGCTTCCTTCCTTGTCTTATGAATAGATTGAAGTATCTGTGTCATTTCTTCGATGAATTTTTTATTTTATTTTTTTTATTAGGATTAACAACAGCAACACATGTAAAACAAAATATCAAAAGATATACATTAAACAAGTCAATTGTAGTTAACCACAAAAACATAAAAATTAGTACAAAAAATTTATGGTAGATCTAGCAAATAAACACGTATTTATGAGAGAAAATGTGTGTAAGAGGGTGTGTGTATGTGTGTATGTGTTTGTGTGTGTTTGTGTGTGATCACACACACACACACTCACACAGTCACTCAGTCTTAACACGACGAATATTCTATGAATCTTTTAATCGTGAAAAATACATGTCAAAACAAATTTCCTTTTTTCACTTTCATAATATTACAATATGGGGTGTGTTTTATACAAACTATTTTCGACATCAAGGCTCGTGTAATACAATTTTATTAACAAAATAATCTCATACAAATTTAAAGTGATAAATTTAAAACAACGTGATGAAATAAATGACAATATGAGTGCTTCTGTTTGTAATCGTCTTTTGCGGTTGGTTCTATATACCTAACAGGAAAAAGATAAGATTGCAATATTTAGCAAAATTCAACAACAATCAATATGACGAAGAAAAAATAATACCAAAAATATACAAATTCATAAAAATATATATAATTTATGTAAATATAAATTATGCAACAGGGATCGACCACATCCCTCACCTGTTTTTTTTAAATATATATTTCACAAAATAAACTTATGCGAACTCTTATTTTACCTTATAAATGATATATTTGTTTGTTATTCTTTGTAGTCAATATTGAAAGATAATAAAATAAAATTAACTAGTTTTTTTTATTAATTGATTTGGCAGTCTCTTTTGGTAATATCGATTCATTTTTAATTTAAGTTTTACTTCGTAAATACTGTACCACTATTTCTTCAAATCTATTGTGACACGTATTTCGATGAATTCCGCATCATTTTCTACGGTGTTTGAAAATAATGCGGAACGCATCGAAACACGTGTCATAATAGATTTTAAGAAAAAAAGGTGTTTACTAAGTAAAACTTAAATTAAAAATAGCTATTTTATTTATTGTTTCGGCATTAACTTTGTGGTAAGACATGTTACAATGATCAAAGAAAACACTTCGTTTTTTACCACTTGAGTTTTATTATAGACTACATGTTTCAGAAGTTAAACTTCCATCATTCAGGTCTGTATGATAACTAAAATATAAAATATAAAATTTTTCTATAAATAAGGAGAGGGGAAAGTAAGGGGAAGGGGTTAGTCAAGGGACGGAGTTTGGAAACAAAGGAAAAATGGAAAGCAATGGTGAAGAATTTTGAAACAATATAATATTTAATAAATTATTATTAGAATTCAGTTTTTTTGGATTTCTAAATTCAAGTGGTAAAAAACGAAGTGTTTTCTTTAATCATTGTAAAAATAACTAGTTTCTATTCATTTGTTCATTCCGTCTTTTTCAATTTTACACTTAGTCTGACACGATTTTCTAGAATAGAATATTAAGCTCGGCTAGAGAAGATTTATTTTATTTCTTAATTTTTGTCTTGAGTTGGTGAAACATTATGATCATTCATGCAAAACTGGGTCTAATGATGCCTCAACAGTGTCAAATTCGCAAAGGTCTCACTTCAGTCGCTCTCAAACGCACGTGTTAATATTATCTAGTTCAAAATCTCACATATTATTACTTTTCCAAAAGCACTCCCGGATTAGCTGACATCTGGTATAGTTGACTTTTATTACCATATGGTTTTGGCTACAAGTTAATATGTAACGATATACAGGATGGCGCAAAATGAATCACCCTATTGGAAGATGTTATAAATTTTGCAAATGGCGTCATACGTCAATCATATTTGTTGTTTGTGAACTAGACAGCAGCAGTATACAAACAAATTGATAAAACGGGTACAAATATGTATCAACACTGGCGGCAGCCGCTTGACAGATATCATCTTTTCTATTGAACAGAAGAATTGTAAAGGTCCAAATAAAGATTTCCATCACTCAAAGTATTTTTTTTATTTAGTAAAAAAAAGTTCCTCCGTAGTGTAATGGTCAGCATGCTCGGCTACCGTTCTGGAGGTCCCGGGTTCGATTCCCAAGGGGGGTAAAATAAATATTAGTGATTTTTTCACTGTCATATTTATCCAATATTACCCTGGACTGGTACCTGAAGCGGGGGGCTGATCACCTTTCCTTCATGTGTAAACGATCAAGATAACACTGCGTTTATATGACGCAGTGCCCTATGCACCATTGAGGTGCGGATAAGGGTTTATTATTATTATTTATTTAAAAAAGTTACCCTAAAAAAAATTATATGATTCATTTTGTGCCACCCTAAATCTGTTTGCATACTGCAGCCGTCTAGTTCACAAATGCCAAATATGATAAACGTTCGACGCCATTTGCAAAAATTATAACATCTTCCGACAGGGTGATTAATTTAGCGCCACCCTGTATTGGATCATGAACAAACTGACATACTTAGCAGGAATAATGAGTACACCGAAGTATCCTTCGAGACATATCACTCCTTTTAACTGTAATTTATAATTACATAATACTTTAATTATTTATAAAAATCAGAATATGGTTGTTATATTACATACGTTCAGCTGGATCAAGTACAGTATCTACTCAATGAATTAGGGCCACGCAGAATTTCACGCAATTTCTCAATTCAAACAGGAATAACTCAGAGAAAACCTTAAATAAAACAACATTGAATTTTATTTACACATGAACACTTTATTACGCTTAAATTATGCATATATTTTCATATGAATATAGTTAGTATTTAGTATTTCCACCTTTGGCAGAAATAACTGCCTCAATTCTTTTTGGCATACTTAAAATGCACTGTTTTATTATGTTTTTTATTTCTTCGTCTTCTGACCAATTTTTTTGAATATTTTTTTTTTGACAGTCTACTGTCGGATTTGGAAATGAGTAAACCTTATTTTTTAACATGCTCCATACGTTTTCTATAGGATTAAGGTCCGGAGAATTTCCAGGCCAGGGGAGCAAAGGCAGATTTTTGTTAGACAAAAATTTTATTATTGATTTAGCCCGGTGGCAAGGTGCCCCATCCTGCATGAAGGTGTATGGACCTTCTGTTGGGTCGAGTGTATGGTAGAAGGGCAATAAAATTCGTTCGAGGACCTGCTTATAGGAATTTTGGTTCATTGTTCCTTCCACGAAAAACAACGGCCCAAGTAAATTGTTAATAATACATGACCATATCATTGTTGCAGGGGGGTGTTTGATAACTTTTACCACACAGGCCTCATTGTAACGTTCCATTGGTGCTCTCCTGACGAATCGACGGCTCTCTGTCACGGCTTCTAACCGGCACTCATCACTAAAGATGACCTGAAAAATAATGAAAATTTAAGTTTAATTCAAATATATAAGTTTATTTACTAAAATGATATGTTGAAAATTCAATTTAAATAAATACCTTTTTCCAATCATCTACCGAGTAATTTCGATGTAGCCTGGCCCATTTTAATCGATCCGCTTTCATTCGTGGTGTCAATTTTGGTACTTTTACAGGGCGCCTGCATTTCAGATTTACTTCGTAAAGACGTCGCCTCAGTGTTGATACCGATATATTTATACCCTCTTCTTCCAATTTTATTTTTAATGTTTTAACTGATGCACTACGGTTTTTTAACGCACTTTGAACGATTTTTCGATCAGTCCTCGGTGTTGATTTTCTAATCCTACGACAGTTCTTTCGCCGATTGCTGGAGGCGGGTGACTGATTTTTTATTGATTTTGAAATTCTGTCCACTGTTTGATGAGAAACGTTTTCTTTTTTTGAAATTTCTCTATTAGATAGTATTCCTAATTTCAGTAGCACTATAACACTAGACTTTTTTTCCTCAGAAATGTCTTTACTTTTTCCCATTTTGTCTTTTTCAAAAAAAACACTTGTGTTTACAAAAAAAAATTATACTTTATGAACTAAAATTAAAAATTAAGTTTTTTTCACAAGACACGATAACTATATAACCTCTCTGAACAAAACAATAACCAGAACTCAAGAAACTTCACTAATAAATAAGATAGGACTAATTTTTGAACTTTCAACTATCTGTCTACCTGTGCTAATTAGGGACCTTTCTCAGAAAAAGGGTTTTAAATTTTGTAAAGGCTTAAATAATCCAGGTATATTTTACATATTATTGAAGGTAATATACATGATATTAGATGTCGATAGAAAACTTAAAGTATTTATGTAAAATAAATATAATAATCCAAAAGATTTCAGAGTATTCAAAAAAATAATGGGTGGCCCTAATTCATTGAGTAGATACTGTACATTTATTGGTTGAAGGAGAACGTGGCAAAAATCTGAATTATTATTAATTATACTTTAGTAACAAGGCGCATTATTGAGGAATGTATGTCGAGGTAATATAGTGTTACTCAGAATTTCCACTCATGCAAATCATAGCACTTCAAAAATATATCGCTCACTCCTTTCAAGAGCGTCATAAATAAAAAAAATCGTCAATTTTCGGCTGGGCGTGTTTTCGGAATGCATAGAAAATGTACTATATCCCAGCAAAAAAATAATATTTTTAACTTAATATTTACCCGCTTCAGGACAGAAAGTGTTGTTTTTGCATTTTGAAGAAAAGTTATTGTTTAATTTTTTTTAAATGTATTAAATATTTTTCAAATGGAGAAAAAACCTTCAGGTTTTACCTAAAAACATCTGTTGCACAGTAAAAAGTTCAGTAAGCGGCTTGATATTTATTTTTAATACATTGTGTTATATTTTTAAACTTTCAAATCGTTCTCCTGAAAAATCAAGTTTTTTGATTTATGACGTTCTTGAAAGGAGTGAGCGATATATATTAGGCAACTTCAAGTCAGGGAAGGAATAAAAGCAAAAGGCACTAATATACCAGAAAACAGAAACTTCAAAGGCAGTAAGTATTTCAAAGCCCGTAGATAGAATAAAGACTCTTTGAAATTCTGTATAAAAGACTATAAATGCTCATAGATATAATTAAGCCCATAGAGACTATAAAATGTCTGCCTCCAAAGTGTTACCAAGTTTGGCTATCATTCTGGATGTCCTGGGTTCGTTTCCAAAGGGATTCAAATAAGTGTTTTTTCACTCTGATATTTATTTAATATTACCCTGCACTGGTACCTGAAGTGTAAGACTGTTCACCTTGCCTTCATATACGATAAACTTGACGTTACATTAATTTGATGCAGCGCCCTAAACATATACCATTGAATGCGAATAAGGTTAAGAAGAAGAAAATGTAATACTTGGAAATGTTCTTCTTCTTCTTATCCATCTTACTCCTCAATACTGATGGTTGTAACCCTTGACGAGTTGTTGAAATTTTGACAAAACATAAATTAAAACAGTCCCCAATCTATAAAGTAACACATCGCATGAATAAAATATTTCAGAAATTATAATTAGTATAATTAGTAAACACGCGAGACGGTTCTCGCGTGTTTACTATGGAAACGAATTTTAGGAAAACAAAACTTTTTTCCCCTCGCGTCCAGACAGTATTGATGTAAAAACCATGCACCCCTTATTAACAAAACCTTTTAGGGTTGGATGCACCTGAAATTTGGGAGTGGTTAAAACCATTCCATTAAATTATCGAGCATGTAACGTAATAAAGTACATATCACTCGTACCTACAGTATCTACTCAATGAATTAGGGCCACGCAGAATTTCGCGCAATTTCTGAATTCAAACAGGAATAACTCAGAGAAAACCTTGAATAAAACAACACTGAATTTTATTTACACATGAACACTTTATTACGCTTAAATTATGCATATATTTTCATATAAATATAGTTAGTATTTAGTATTTCCACCTTTGGCAGAAATAACTGCCTCAATTCTTTTGGCATACTTAAAATGCACTGTTTTATCATGTTTTTTATTTCTTCGTCTTCTGACCAAATTTTTAAATATTTTTTTTTAGACAGTCTACTGTCGGATTTGGAAATGAGTATACCTTATTTTTTAACATGCTCCATACGTTTTCTATAGGATTGAGGTCCGGAGAATTTCCAGGCCAGGGGAGCAAAGGCAGATTTTTGCTAGACAAAAATTTTATTATTGATTTAGCCCGGTGGCAAGGTGCCCCATCCTGCATGAAGGTGTATGGACCTTCTGTTGGGTCGAGGGTATGGTAGAAGGGCAATAAAATTCGTTCGAGGACCTGCTTATAGGAATTTTGGTTCGTTGTTCCTTCCACGAAAAACAACGGCCCAGGTAAATTGTTAATAATACATGACCATATCATTGTTGCAGGGGGGTGTTTGATAACTTTTACCACACAGGCCTCATTGTAACGTTCCATTGGTGTTCTCCTGACGAATTGACGGCTCTCTGTCACGGCTTCTAACCGGCACTCATCACTAAAGATGACCTGAAAAATAATGAAAATTTAAGTTTAATTCAAATATATAAGTTTATTTACTAAAATGATATGTTGAAAATTCAATTTAAATAAATACCTTTTTCCAATCATCTACCGAGTAATTTCGATGTAGCCTGGCCCATTTTAATTGATCCGCTTTCATTCGTGGTGTCAATTTTGGTACTTTTACAGGGCGCCTGCATTTCAGATTTACTTCGTAAAGACGTCGCCTCAGTGTTGATACCGATATATTTATATCCTCTTCTTCCAATTTTATTTTTAATGTTTTTGCTGATGCACTACGGTTTTCTAAGGCACTTTGAACGATTTTTCGATCAGTCCTCGGTGTTGTTTTTCTAATCCTACGACAGTTCTTCCGCCGATTGCTGGTGGCGGGTGACTGATTATTTATTGATTTTGAAATTCTGTCCACTGTTTGACGAGAAACGTTTTCTTTTTTTGAAATTTCTCTATTAGATAGTATTCCTTATTTCAGTAGCACTATAACACTAGACTTTTTTTTCTTAGAAATGTCTCTACTTTTTCCCATTTTGTCCTTTTAAAAAAAAACACTTGTGTTTACAAAAAAAAAATATACTTTATGAACTAAAATTAAAAATTAAGTTTTTTTCACAAGACACGATAACTATATAACCTCTCTGAACAAAACAATAACCAGAACTCAAGAAACTTCACTAATAAATGAGATAGGACTATTTTTTGAACTTTCAGCTATCTGTCTACCTGTGCTAATTAGGGACCTTTCTCAGAAAAAGGGTTTGAAATTTTGTAAAGGCTTAAATAATCCAGGTATATTTTACATATTATTGAAGGTAATATACATGATATTAGATGTCAATAGAAAACTTAAAGAATTTATGTAAAATAAATATAATAATCCAAAAGATTTCAGAGTATTCAAAAAAATAATGGGTGGCCCTAATTCATTGAGTAGATACTGTACATCCCTCTTTGTAAATATTTGGTAATAGTAACTTCTACTGCACGGCAGTCGTTTATCAAAATAACCAAGAAATCCTCAAATGCCTACACAAAATTATTCACGTTTTAAAAATATGTCTATTTGTTGAGAATTGTGTAAAGAAATAATACACATTCCTACTCATAAGTACTGGTGTACAAAACATTTAAAAACTGTAATATCCTGCATATTGCATTGTCAACTTTTCAGATTGTAAATATATTTTCTTTTGAACAATATTCATCAAATAATTTTGTTAATTTAAATTAAAGTACACGATGTAACATTATTCAGAAGGCAAAAAAACTTAATGCTGCAGATAAATATTATTTAAAGGACACTCAAACATACCGCGTAACAAGATGAACAATTATTTTTGACATCTCATCAAAGATGAAGAAGAATATGGAAGTCTGTGGATTTACTAAAAATAACTCCTATAATTGGAACAAGTATTTGGACACACTCAAAATGTTGTAAGATGAACAATCGATAATGATCAAACTTCCTTAGGTTTTTAAAAACTATGACAGTATGTATTTTTTATTAAGGTTTTATTCGGTAAATACCATTATTTCTTAAAATCTATTGTAACACGTGTTTCGATGCATTCCTCGTCATTATTAAACACCGTATGTGAAACAGATTTAGCTTCGCATACAGTGTTTGAAAATGATGCGGAATGTTTAAAATCACGTGTCACAATATATTTTAACAAATTAACCAAATAAAACTTAAATTAAAAATTAAAAGTGATTAACACAATGTGACTGCCGAATCAATTAATGAAACGATATATTTTGTAATTGTATTGTATATGTGTGTATATGCAAAGCATCATACATACGAGAATGTCATAATACAGCGGAATTCTATATATGTATCTACGTAGTCTGAACTGAAAATTTACAGTTATATTGCATACTAATGACGATCTCTGAACCTTACCTACTATAGCTACACTCGTACTCGTATAAGATTCTAGTAACACATTTAGCAGCAGGAATTAGATGGGTCACACACGGTCACGACTCATATGCTGGTACTCACTACTGACTCATAACATGTGCGTAATGTAATCGTTTAATATCATTACAAACACATAAAACATTTATGTAGTATGTACCAATAATATAGACGTTCTAAGAATCATACGTCTTCCGTTAAAATAATATTAGCGAATCAGAAGAAAAGTCTAAATAAATATTGCCAAGAAATATTAATGCAGTCCTTGGGTACACAATGACAGTTGCGGGTAATAATTAAACACCTACTCTTGATTCCTTCTCAGAGCAATTTTCAAAATCGATTAAAACATACGCTTATACCTTTAATGTACATCATTA
The DNA here is from genome assembly GCF_059751285.1 of Brachycentrus maculatus. Taxonomy (NCBI): domain Eukaryota; kingdom Metazoa; phylum Arthropoda; class Insecta; order Trichoptera; family Brachycentridae; genus Brachycentrus; species Brachycentrus maculatus. The sequence goes on along the minus strand of NW_028281018.1, from coordinate 246,114 downwards.
TACAACCTCCACAAATGAAAAAAGAAGTTTTATTACCACACAATGGAAACTTTAGCTCCAAGACGGAACACACCTGGGAGAACAATATTTACAGCTTGGTCTTCAAAAGACATGACGTTTCTAGTAAAATTTGAAATTAAAAGTACTCACATGATTTTTTTAGTTGAATATTATTTTTTGACATCTCATCAAAGATGAAGAAGAATATGTAAGTCTGGGCATTTACGGGGCTGACGACCGTCATAGGCTGGTTTAAGTGATCACTTTACACACGTGTAACATTCACCAATTCTACCCATTATTGACAACCACACTACTCAAATTCTTGGAAGTTCTATATATATGAAACAATTTTGAGACATTGTTCTTGAATCACTAGAACTTCACTAGAGACATCTATTGGTGAGATGAAAACAAGTTCTTTATTGAGCAGATACTCTTTTATTAGTATGTGAAGTCTGAATCCTGGATTATAATCACACACACGAGAAACGCCAGAAAATATCATTTTCATTTTTATCATTTTAGCTTTTAATTTGACCAGAATAATATAAAAATAATATGATAATAATCCAGATACGAAAAATACTCCTATATTTGGAGAAAATCCAGATTTTATGAACAAGTATTTGGACTCACTCAAAATGTTGTTTTTAATACAACGTTTATATCTTACCATACTTGTCCAGGTTATTTTTTCTGTCTTAATAAATCAATGTTGATAACATTTAACCTGAAGTTTTTCGTTCACCAGAATGTTGCGTGACACAAAATGTAATTCATTTCAGAATTTAAAGCTCCTACGACTAGAGTTGAACGTACTTTCATGCCTTTTTTTTCAAATATTATATCGATCGCTCTTACATATACTATTGTCATCCACAAAATGCAGTTATACATGAGGATTTAAACGTGTTTTGTCCAGTACATTTGTACCTAATTGCTCAAATTTTGCGTCGAAATATAAATAATAAAAAAATAGTTAGAACTAAAAATTAATAAAATTAAAACAAATATATTTTTTTTAAATCAAAATTGACGATTTGTGGCCTACGATAATTTACTGATCGATATGTCCTTAGTTGCTTGCATCAAAAAATGGATGTCTGGAAATATCACTGAGAATCTACAAACTTTTTCAAAACTTGACAACTCCGAGGTTTCTGAATACTGAAAAGCCGTATTTACAGTTCCAAATCGCTGGATTACGACCAATCATTTCGTTGAAATTGTAATCCTAGACTTCTTGACCCTTCGAAAAATATTAATAAATTATTTGATGGTCCCCAAAACTGACAATTTAAGCTTCTATTCACAATCCTTTGATTATTTTTCTAAAAATGTTTTTATCAAAAATTATATGTAGTAAAATGTGGACTGTGTATCTATAATTCCGACATATGTTCCTGCATATGTGAGCCAATATGTACATGCAAATGAGCAAGAATTAGAAGACAATTGAATCGGTGGCCTCAAGAATGCTGCATATTAATGACATTTTTTTAAATTTCAGTTACAATAGCATTTCTGCCTCCAATACTTTACGGATCTTGTTTTTTTTATTAAAAAATATTCCAACCCTTATCCGCACCCAATGGTGCATAGTGTACTGCATCACATAAATTCAGTATTATCTTGATCGTTTACACATGAAGGAAAGTGATCAGCCCTCCACTTCAGGTACTAGTCCAGGGTAACAATTGAATAAATATTACAGTGAAAAATCACTTTTATTTATTTGACATCTGTGAATCGAACCCGAGACCTTCAGTATGGTAGCCGAGCGTACTGACCATAACACCACGGAGGCGGACAGTAATAGTATACGTACATAATATTATGTATAAGTTACCTATGTATAGTTGAAACTACGAGTAGTAGTTATATAACTACATTTGCCAGCCAACCCGAAGAAATATTTGATATTCTTTATTATATGAAGTAAATAAATAACTTGGCCTAGCACCTCAATTCAATAAATAACTATGTATATATACCAAGCAAACATCACATATTCTATACGTATTTTTTAACTTGAACGAATTTTACAAAACCGTATTTTAGTAAGAAAAAAGTATAAAGCTTGCTAGAATAAAACTGCAAATTCCAAATAGAAAATTAATCTTTTTTATTGCTTTGGCAGTCATATTGTGATAATACGAGTATCTATCTATTTTCAATTAAAATTTTACGAATGTATACAAATATTTAAATATATTACATAACGGTGGTATACGTAGATATAATATACAGTGGGACCCCCGATAAAGAGTATTCTCCGCATAACGAGCAAAAAAGAAGTGAAAAAGTTTCTCCCTTAACGAGTTACATAGTTACAAAATTTAGACTTCACATGCGATGCTTAAAAATGGGGAATGCGACTAAAAACGTGTCATAAAGAAATTGTTGTACATAATTGCTAAATAATTTTTTAATTAAAAATAGAAAATGAATTCATGAAATTTCTAAGCCAATCGCTTTTATTTATGTTTTATGTATGTCAATTTATACAGCTTTTTGTCACAGTTATACACCTGTTAAAAACGTATTATTTCACTCATTAATAAACTACTGAAAATGCCAATAAACCACTGAAAATGCCAATGCCAACTTTATGATATCTGAAATAACATATTTTATCAGCAGTAAACATAGTAACGTTGTATAAAATAGTGCGGATAAGATTAGTTTTTGCGCAATGCGATTATTGCGGTAATTTTAATCAAGTTTTATGGTTATCAACATTATATATATATATATATATATATATATATATATATATATATATATATATATATATATATATATACATATATATATATATATATATATATATATATATATATATATATATATATATATATATATACTATTCTACTTCATACCCTTATCCGTACAACGATGGTGCATAGGGAACTACATCAAATAAACACAGTGTTATCTTGAGCGTTAACACATGAGCACATGGAAATAACATATAACACATGGAAAAGTGATGAGCCCTCCGCTTCAGGTACCAGTCCAGAGTAATGTTGAATAAATATTAGAGTGAAAAAATTCACTTATATTTATTTGATCCCCCATGGGTTTCGAACCCGGAACCTACAGAACGGCAGCCGAACGTGCTGACCATTACATATTGCTTTTTAGCAATAAACCCGCCAATGTACTTTTTATTTTCTGTACATGAAGTTTAAATAAATAAATAAATTACACTAGTGAGGTGGACATTAATTCATACATTTTTTAAAACATTAAAGCGTCATAATATTTATTTTTACCAGTGAGCAACACGAACTGAATTTCTTCGATGATTTTAAAATATCGCATCAGATTCTAAATCTTTCTATTTAAAAAAATGTTAAGATTAAGTAACGGCTGTGATAAAAAAAACGCATCTACAGATAACATTATAATATTTAATTAAATTAATGAATTTATAAAGATTTACATCAATCTGTCTAAATTTATGATTGAACGCAGAGAATTTGGTGATCTCGTGATCGACTCCATTTACAGACACGTGCAAAATAAGTTATTTTCGTAACTGACGTCATAAATATTTTGGTTGTAGTTATTTATTTAATAAATTCCCTTTGTAAGTCATTTTTATAGTATGTTCACACATCCAGTCCCACCTTTTCTACATAAATAATACACATTATATATTATTTCAATTGCAGGAAACAAAACAAACACGATTAATATTGTGCTCGTATGTTTCAATTTCACTTGATAAATGCCACTTTTTATTAAAATCAATCACGACGCATTTTTCAATGCACCAACATAATTATCACACTCCGTGAGTAAAGCCTATTTTTTTTTACAAATTTAGACTTTACAAACAATATTTGATAATGATGTTTAATGCGCCGAAACATGTGTAGCAATTGATTTTGATAAATCTTGGTATTTACCAAATAAAAGTAAAATTACTTAGCTAGATTATTTTCCGAATATTTTTTCAAATTTTTGTTTTAATTATTTAAATTCCAATACATATTCCAAAAAAATGCATGTAGAAACACGTCCGACCTCTAGCTCGTCCGTTCGCGTTCTGAATTTTTACGTTCGAGATCTCAGCCTTAAGGAGATTTCACATTTTGAACAAACGAATATTAATATTTGTTTTCATACACATACAATGTTACTGGTAATTAAAGGCCACGGTTTGTATATTCAGACACAATATTCTCTCCCGATGGTTATAAAAATAATGTAGTGGAATTTTTGAGTAATTCTTATTCCGGATTGGTCAGGGTTAAAGACGAATAGCGCGTCAGCAGATGGACGTCGGTTGGTCTATATATAAATCTGAATACAGAATCTGGGCCAACGAGGCCGACTCGACGCTCCGAAACTCGGCAACCTCTTGTCGCCGTAATGCATGGGCGTCGCAACGCCGACGGAGACGTTTAGCGACTGCGTCGGACCCCCGCGAACTGTTGCGTCACTTATCTATGGACAACGTGCATAGACCATCTTATAATAATCGGTTTTGAATAAAAGGTGGATCTCTTCAAGGCACTTTTAAAGATAGCACAGGGGATGATACGATGACAAACATGTTTTTTTGTTAATCTGCGCTTTGAATCTTGATGTCATATAAATAAAAGGTGTATTTTCAACGTATCATTTCAAGATTTAAACGTGTTAAATATTATAGATTCGTTAAAAAAACATCCCCATACATCATCGATACAATTTTCAATTGTATATTTTAGAATATGTTACATTTCCACCCACTAAAAGATTACAAGATAATTGGAGAAAACTTTTTTTAATCAAACAAAAAATATGAAATCAATATATCGTAGTCATACAGGAGAAAGTGACCAAGTGCATTTCTTACAAAAACGTGATTATTGACTATTTGATATTTTACTAGCTTAATATTACCCTGAAAAAATCCCAATGCGGTTTTAAACTTGAAAGTATAAAATATTGACTTGTTAAAAATGACCAACTGCATTGATATTTATTTTCTTGCCAAGCAAAAGTGACTTAAATGGCCTTCCTGAAAATTTAACGATTTTTAATTTTGTACTCCCGTACGACTACGATATGTAATAAAGAGTGCGTTACCACCTTATATGGATTTACCCTCGATTTAAAATATTGTTGTTTTTTTTAAACTCATTTTTTGTAAAACTGTTACCTGTAACGTATATACATTCACAGAAATAGTTTTTCATCGTAAGTAACCAGAAATAAGCACGTATTCAGAAACCTAGTCATACATTTAAATTAAGTATTATTTTTTTCCTCAAGTTACGTGTTGGTTTAATAAAAAAAAAATTTAAAATAATAATGTAACACTCAATATACTCCTACTGCTTTATAATATACCTATTTATATATGTATATATATATAAATATATATATATATATATATATATATATATATATATTATATATATATATATATATATATATATATATATATATATATATATATATATATATATATATATATATACATATATATATATATATATATATATATATATATATATATATATATATATATATATATATATATATATATATATATATATATATATATAAATATATATAAATATAAATATATACATATATATATATATATATATATATATATATATATATATATATATATATATATAAATATATATAAATATAAATATATACATATATATATATATATATATATATATATATATATATATATATATATATATATATATATATATATATATATATATATATATATTCCCTCATTTATAAAAAAAATACTTGTAATATATGTATTGACATATAGTACACTATCGCTTACGTTAGTTAACCTTTATTATTATTATTGCCTTCACGTTGTGTAAACGTGAGCTTAAAACTAGAAAGCTTGGGATAATTGAGTGTTAATCGAAAGCTTCTAGCATATTACAGCAGCGTGTTGAATAAATATTTGAACACGTTAAGTTTGTCAAGTTACCCAAACATTTTCAAACAATAACATTTAGATCAATTCACCGTGTAATTACGATTAAAACTGGCGATAGATTAGATTAAGTACTATAGAATCCTAATACATAACCTCAGTAAAAACTATGCGAGTTTCGACATATAACATTTATATATGTATATATATATATATATATATATATATATATATATATATATATATATATATATATATATATATATATATATATATATATATATATATATATATATATATGTGTATATATATATATATATATATATATATATATATATATATATATATATATACTTATATATATATATATACTTATATATATATATATATATATATATATATATATATATATATATATATATATATATATATATATATATATATATATATATTTATGTAAGTATATATATTTTCTATTTTTCTTTTGCCGGATTATCGTGCGCCATTGTTAAAAATAGCGGTGTTTCATAAATCTTTCTTCAATTAAAATTCTGCTGTCAAATATAGTTTAAGACGCCCACGATTTTTTCTGAAATAACTTTTTTTATTAAAATGTCTATTTGTTGATAATCATGGCGTATTTTTCTAAGTTTACGTTTTGATATTCAGCTTAAGATTATTTACTATTTAGTAACAACCTGTACTTTTATACTTTTGCATTGGTTCAATGTTTTACCACGCTGAAAGTCTTAGGTGAATATTATACATTCTGCCCTTGAAAATAATGCTTCCCCTCTTTGCTTTTAGGATATTTAGATAAATCTTAGCATCAATACATCTTATTTATTCCCGATACATTATTCAATCTTCATTTAACGATTATTTTCATCTTAAAAAGATAAATATTTGTTTTTTTATTAAATACATTTAAATATTTGTATCAATGTCGTGCCATTTTCGTACCATTTATCCCGTTTCTGTAGACAGGGGTGATAAAGTGAGCCTTTTTTCACGTTAAATTGAACGATTTTGTCAGGCACTGTCAAAATTATCTTGCCATAAAACTTTTTTTTCTTTTCATATAATATCGTTGAAGTCAAATAATTATCATAACTGACTCATGTTTAAAAAATATGTAGCTAGCTTAAATTTATTAAACCGCAGTTTTTTCGGTCAAAAAATTGTCAATGTATTACTTATTACAAATCGAAGTTGGTGAAGATCATTTTGTCACTAACCATCGATATTTTTTACTCGTTATACTGAGTAAAGGTTTTTTTCATTATTTACAATATCAGGTCTACAGTATTATTATATTTGAAATCATTTCTATTAGAAATCCTATTACTTTTTTCCTATAAAAAGTTCATTACATGCCTCGATAGCAGTGTTTACAGCCGTCACTAATGTGTGGTGACATTCTATACATAAAATTTATTACAATGTAGCTACACGTCATGATCATTGTGGACTTTATTTTTTGGTGAAAACACATCGTCTTAATAATATATGGCATAATATGACGATACCTTCGGGGTTTGTATGTAACATAATATTTTGATTCAATTTATTTTGCCTCAAGGGACTCTTATTCGTTAGAGATTGCCAAGCGACCTAAATATAGCTTTTATTTTGTTCATATCAATTTTAGATACCTACTATTCCTTCTCTATTTCCTTCCCCATCCTAATCCTAATCCTTGATCCAATATTGTGGAGAGCAGAACTGATCACCTGTTTCTATCCGATGTTCGATCAAATTATCACGTTACAACATAATATCAAATAACAAACCAAAAAAAATCTTCAGTATAATATTATTAAACTTTATCCGCACCCAATGGTGCACAGGGCACTGCATTGTAGGGACACAGTGTTATCTTGATCGTTAATAGCATAGATTTTCATAATAGATTTTCTTCAGTATAATATTATTTTATTTTAGTGGTCTCTAATTATTCAGTTTTATTTTAACTAAATTACAGTCTTAAATATCATTTAAGTTGAATATCATATGATTTCAAGAAATATTTTCATGGTCTATACATACACTGTTGTTGGTTCTATCTACCAGTGATTGAGACCACACTATCTGCAGGCGGATTCGCCCTCATAATAGAGATCTCTGAAAAGAAGTGATAACATTTAACCGTACTGTATACATCGATATGAGATCAAAAGATGCCGCAAAAGTCATGCGTTTACACGCAATTTACGATGAGTCGAGTGAAAAAGTAAAATTACCCTTTCCGCCGAATATCACCAGTCGAGTGAAACGGTAAAATTACCCTTCCCGCAGATAGTGTGTTTTTGATACCAATCTTCTTCTTCTTCATGAGCCCTTTCACCTCCACTGCTGGATATAGGCCTCTTCCCCTTCTGTCCATTTCCTCTGATCGGTTGCTGTTTGCTGCCAGTTTTTACCTCAGCGACTATATCGTCGGACCATCTCTTTTAGGCTCTTCCTACACCATTTTTGTTCTCCCAAGTCTCCTTTGTTAAATTCTTAAGGTCCATCTTTGTTGAAACCAATATTGTTTATTAAAAGTCACATTTTTGTTACTTATTTCAACAACTTGATAAATAAATTATTTATTTTTTTGTATTATCATGCCTCTCTCGACGGCTTTGATTATTCTCTCTCGGTTTGTTACATACTCTACTTTTATAAAATAAACATCGATACCAGGAGACCAGTAGATACAGTAGGTTATTTTAGATTTAACTCTCCTGTAAATTAATACGATTTGATATTTAATACGAGTACTATGCAATAATGGCAATTCTCACTGCTCTGTCAATATAATTACACATCATTACCTTAGTTTGTTGTAGTGACACCTTGCATTATTAGCATGACTATTCCGAGTATAATAATATATTGTTTCAGTAATATATAATGTAATAAATAGACCATATCCAATTTATTGTTTAGCAATACAACAGAGTGGAATATTTTATTCTACTTTTCTAGTCAAAAATAAAAACAGAATGTCATTGAGAAAATTCAACATTTGTAGGATATTTTGATTATTATTATCGTTACTTTTACTGTATTAAGTATGTATATTCATATAATCTTCTGTGTTCGCACTTTTTGTGCCTAATGTGTAAATGTATGACCCCCCCCCCCCCCCATTACTTATGATTCTGGACCAAGTTAAGGGCAGCTTTTAATGAAAATACCATTTTCAATTCCTTTATTTTGTTTGAGAGTTTTATCTTGAAGGAGAGCGTCATCTTGCACGCTTACCCTCAACTGTACCAGTTGATACCAGCTTCTCGAAACTCATAAAAAAATATTCATCTTCTTTCTTGTCAGAAACAAAATGTTTTCTGCATATCGTGGAAAGTCTTTCGATTACTGACTGTTCCTGGGAAAAGCACCATTTATGCTCTTGTAATTAACCCACGGGAATTATTTCAATGTAAGCTAATACGGGACTATCGTAAAATGTAAAACGATAAAAAAACTCAGATTTGACCAAAAAACGTTTACGAAAAATATTCATTTGATAAGCGCCAAATGGTTTTTTTAGAACTTATACTAAAAATATTTAAGATACATGCTAGTTGTCACTGCATTATTTTCATGAATTGCCTTGGCGCCCCCATAGATTAGGCGTCCGTCGTAAATTTTACGAACATCCCGTAATCTAGGGTTAAAGAATATAATACAACCAGGACATCGATTACTTACGAAAGTTGACAGTTAAACTATGTAGTGAATCTGACTCTAACTTTGTTCGGTAATGAGCTAAAAATTCATCGACGGCTTTGAAATTTTGACGCATCGTTGTATTCGAACGCGTATGTTATTCTCTTTTCTTGATAATACTGATCCACAACCCATTTAAAAACCGCAAAGTCGTTAGCAATAAATGTGCAGAAGTAATGTAAAATTTACGTAGTTAACTTATAACATTTCATTGTAATTCTAGTCCTGAGATTTCTAGTCCACTACCAGTTATTTTTTTATACATTTATGTGACAAATGTTTTTTTATACATGTCAATATTTAAAGAAATAGTTTTTTTAATGAACGCACTATCATTATTCGTTATCAAGTATTGTGTATTATTTTTAGCACGTATCAAATATGAAACCTCGATATTGCTAGTGTTGAATTTCATTTTCCAGTTATGTAATTCAGTCCTTCGTTCGCTCCGAGCAGTGTTCGTCGAAATGTCTCCTAATTATTGTCAGGTGACACTTGTTAGACAAATAACGTATCAATATGTCAGTGTGCCGTATCGGAATGTCAATTAAATATAATTAGAGACATACTTTGAATATTACGGGGGACTGACTTGTGTTAGTCAATACTGCATTCACGTACAAAGCAAATCACCCTACTTGCGTTTAATATAATATTTAACAATAATTTATATTACGAAGTACGAATTTGAACCTAATTATTATTTCTGAGTTACAAGTAATTTTTTTATTTACAAATTTTAGAATTTAAAGAAGATATATTCAAACTTTGTTTCCTCTTGCGCTTATCTGTACTCAATGATGCATAGGGCACAGCATCGCATAGACACAATGTTATCTTATTCTATATTAAAAAGAAGGCAAGTTATGCTTCATAAACGTAATACAATTTCAATTAATGTGCTCTGTGTTTATAATAATACAGTAATTTGATGTTTTATCTAATTTGAATTAATGGATTTTTCTTCTAACTTTACCTAACCTAACCTAACCTAACATTATCTAACCTGACATAACCATTCCGCACGTCTCGTGTGTAACGTGTGCGAGTATTTCTCTATAATTGAATCATGCCATTAAACGCTAAAATAACCTATATAAAGATGTACTACAATTATGAAAAATAACCCTTTAAAATCAGAGCACCAAATAATTTTAACCATACATATCTTCTCTCATGTTAAAACATTCGCTCTTCGCTAATCTAACCTAACCTAACCTTACCTAATATAACCCCGCGTCTCGTATGTAACATATACGAGTATTTCTTCATAATCAAATCGTGTTATTCAGTAATAAAATAAACAATTTAAAGATAAAAGAGAATTGTGAAAATATTACCCTATGAATTTCGCGCACAAAATAAATTTTACTACACATTGGTTATCTTTTGTTGAAGCATTCGCTATTCGCTGCCAGTTTTATCTCAATATGTAAATCAGAAATAGGGAAAAAAATGAAGTTGAAAATAAATACGGATAAAATGACGGATGCTTTATGTTAACAGTTTGGCAGTTCTAAGAGATGAAAACCGGTTAGCGAAAAACTATTTTCGTAGGAAAGCCACGAAGAGCGTATCGTAGGAAAGTCAAAAGATATTTTTTTGCTATTAAATAATATAATAATAATAAATTTGATATTTCAACGTAAATGAAGAAGAATATAAAAGTCTGTGTATTTACAGCGCTTACAACCGTCATAGGCTGGTTTAGTGATCACTTTTCACATGTGTAACATTCACCGATTCTAGCCATGATTTACACACTATTGAAATTTTTGGGACTTCTAAAAATGTAGATCAAAATCGTATGTGTGAGTTCACAACACCATTTATGTTGGAATGAGGAAAGCTTTTATTAAGCAGAGGCTCTTTCAATTTGTATGTGAGGTCCGAATCCTGGACTATATTCATATACTTGAGAAACGCTCGAAAACATTTTTTCTTTTAATTTTGTTTATTTAAGCTTATAATTTGAAATATGACGGCCACGGTGGTTTGTGTTTGTAAATTATACAGGATGCCCGATGCAATTTCTATTTTCATCTTTATGTGAATACTGTATATTATTATACATAATGGTGCATACGAAGCCAGACTCGCTACAAATCGCAGGCGCCATGAATCATGAATTACGTGAGACACAAAAGGCTTTTCAACCTCTAAATGTACTAGTAAAAGTTATGTATAAAAATGCAGACATATAATTGTCCACCTCCGTAGCGTAATGGTCAGCAAGCTCGGCTACCGATCTGTAGGTCCCGGGTTCGATTCCCAGGGGGGGTCAAATAAATATAAGTGAGTTTATCACTCTAATATTTATTCAGCATTACCCTGCACTGGTACCCTGGCTGATCACATTTCCTTCATGTGTTAACGATGAATATAACACTGCGTTTATATGTTGCAGTGCCCTATGCACCATTGGGGTGCGGAGAAGGCTTTGAAGAAGAATAATATAATTCCCTGGTGTAACTATCAAAACAGATGTGACATTTGCAAGTGATATTTCATTTAACATTTCGTTATTAATAAACGTTTTTAATTACCCTTTACCAGGTTTAAAAATTCGACGATCTGCCATTAAGGTGTTATCATTTATTCTTACAACTAGGGTGTGCAAAATTATTGGAAAACGACATTACCGGTAAATATATATAAAGTTAATATCGGGTAAGCAGTTATTATAAGAGGATCGAAAAGATAATCTAAAACCATATATATTTTTAACAAATAAAATTAAAAATCAAAAACATTCTTTAAAAGGGAATAACCCGCAAAGTCTTTAGAGGCTTGTCTGCAGGTAGGATAGTAAGGATAGGGAAGGTAAATGTGAAAAATTTGTCCCCAAACACCCAGACCATGAAAACAAAATATTCCATCGCACATTTATCTCTCTCTTGATTGTCGTCCGCATTCATGAATCTTTGAAACACATGTAGGTGTTTATAATACATGATAAATATTGCAGGTATCTGTTACCGTACTTAAAAATATATCGATAATAGTTCATTAAGTTAGGTTCACCTTTACTCAAAATACCAACTTTCCTGCTTTCTATAACTATCGTCACATTACTATACATCGTAATTTAAAAATATTATAATACGTATCATGCATTTAAAAGTAAAAAATATATAATCTCCATATTAGACATATACCGGTAATTCAGTAATGGAATTTAGCCATGTTTACCGATAAACCGGTTTACTCAAAACCGATAGTGCATTCCCTACCTCCACATATACAAAAACGATGGTCTCTAATGTGACCATTAGAATGCCATCCATCACATATTTTGTCAATCACCGACCGTCAGTATTTGGTTGTAGCTAGTTAGTATGTAGGTAGTTGGTCTATAATCTATAACTACAAATACACAACAAGAAATTAATGTTTATTCAGCTGGTACTAATATAATCGTAAGGTGGTCATTATTTGATCATTCCTCTCATTACGACAGCGAAGGATATTTTTGAACGCCAATTAATTTGGGCACGTTGCGTGAAGTGCATTCCCGGTTACTATTGTTACGTTTATACGCTATGCACAATGCATTTAGGTATAAATATATACTACTTTGAAAAATATTTTAATAAACATTATTGTAAAACGTTAGTACAATAGTTATTGGAAGCATTTTATCACGGGTATACTGGCAAAAAACTCTTAAATCCCTGTTTTAATAATCCCTGTTATTTAAAACATTTAGCCTGAATAAAATATCCGCTAATAAACTTAATGTTGAACTTACTTTTAAAACTACTTAAATATGACATTTAAAACTACTAAGTGTATTTTGCCAGTTTATAGAACGTTAAAAACTTTATAATACTGTATCATTAAGTCAAAATTGCATATTTTCGAGTCGTTTTTTGCCAGTACACCCACGTTACAATGGTGAAAATAATGAATCCTCTCTTCATGTTTGTAAATGCTGTTTAAAATATTTACACGCTTCATCTTAACATCCGTTGATACGTATAATGTTCCGAGACGTATTATATATTACAAATCTATTTTGTTACAATACCTTCCGGTCTTTTTCCCTCACTTTGGGAGTCATGTAACAAGAAACACTCGTTCGTTCGTTGCGGTTCCACCTCTTGTCATGTTTCGAAAACAATAAGAAAAACACTATTTATGTACTAACCATGGAATACAACAATCGTCGTTTGTTGTCGCAATTTCACTGCTCAGTCCCAAGTGGTGAGAGTTAGAGCGCTTGTGCACTACACGGAATTTTACTGTCCGGCAGTCCGGTTAGCATGAAAAAACGGATGATTCGCTTTTGCACTTATCCGTCTTTCTCCGAATAGGTGCGCGTGGACTCGATCACGCTAAACTGCCGTAGTCACTTTTATTTTTAAAAAACCTGACTGTCGGATAGTAAAATTCTGTGTAGTGCACAAACGCCCTTATCGTGAACACGCCACATTCTGCGTTCCGAGGCGATTAGAGTGTGGTAAACAGCACTGCTGTTGACGGAAACAATGGGCGATCGGAAGGCCCTTCCGCAGCGCGTAACCATTCATTTTCCAAGTCTCGGCGGACGTAATATCCCTCGCTCCCGCGACTGGTCGTCCGGCTTGGCATACGTATAACCTGATGTATTCCTGGGATTATAAAATCTGTCTGGCCACTGGCCGCACTCGCTTGCCAAGAGCTATTCTGATATCCCCTTTTCCCCTGAGCCCCTCCTCCCTCGACCGATATGATCACGATTCAACTTTGTCATTTGAGTTCTGAGAGTGTCAGCTGAAATAGAAGCCAACGGACAGATCCTGCTAATGTATGAAGTAGAACACATTCGAGAGGAATCTCGCGAATGTGAAATGTTCCATGGGATAAATATAGATTTTTCTGGATTTGTCTATGACATCACCCCTCCATCGCGTGTGAAATATCGCAAAATATTAAATTCTTTAGTTTTTCACGACTTCAAATACAGATGCCCGAATTGTCTTATTTAAATACCAATACGTTAAATAATTCCCACGCTTCATTTATCATCCTTTTTCCAAGTATTTTGACAAATGCAGAATTTCGTAATTGAAACAGTACAAGTACTTGTTTTGTAATACTGTGTATTACTTGATGTAACTTTTCTGTTAAATTCCCGAATAAAATAGATAAATAAATATGTAGATCTGTTGAACTTGAAATGTATTAAAATATTGATCACGCGCACATGACCCAATACTGTGTGTGTATTAATTTTCTAACAGTTAATATTAAAATGATTTAAAATCGCACTCTCAGCGAAAATGGGTCCGTTGACGAATTAATGATTCTATGGTACACTACATTAGTGTAAAACACTACGTAACGTACATAAATACATTCCACCCTTTCCGTGCAAAACATTGTAAGCATAAATACATTCCACCCTTTCCGTGCAAAACATTGTAAGCATAAATACATTCCACCCTTTCCGTGCAAAACATTGTAAGCATAAATACATTCCACCCTTTCCGTGCAAAACAGTTGGGTATAATGGTTTTGTTTTTCTAATTCTGCGGTAAAAGTCCTGCACTTTAGAGCGATGTTTTGAGTGATCTTACATAACTGACGCCTACAATGTTTTGCTGAAAAAAGGTCAATGTTACTTAAGCGCCGCAATCGAAAATGCCGAAAATACATTTTTGTGTGTCTTTTTTTGTGTTCGATTAAGAAAAACAAATATAAATTCTAAAATAATACACACTGTATATTCGAAATAAAAGGTTTTTTTCTATCCTCTTCAGTATTAAAAAAATAACCACGCTCTGATATAATTTAGAGATGTAACTAATAACTAACTGCAACTTTTTCGGTTACCCGATTAGAATAATATTTTTTTCTTTTATTTGTTCGGGAATTGAACAGCTTTACATTTAAAAAAAAGTATTTAATAAAAATAGTTACATTAATAAAAATAAAGCCAATTAAACAATTTCACATTTATGTTATAATAAGTATAAAAACATCAAGAGATAAAAATAAAATAAAAAAAGAGTGGAAGTGTGTGTGTGAGGAAGGGAGTAAAAGGGTAAGGGTATGGTATAAAAAATAAATTTTGCAGGAAGGAGAAGAAAAGGAAAGGTATTTGTTACTTTTTCTCGGTTGACATTCCTTTCCAGCATAAGTTATTTATGTCAAATTTGTACACTGATCGGATTGATGAGCTTTAAATCACCGACTTCTTTTTAAAAAAAAATTTTTATTCGATCGCCCATGTCTAGACTTAACCGCCAATATCTAGTAAAAGATTTCCCAAAAAAAATGATCGAGCTTTGTTTATATTATTAACAAAAAAAATTCGTACAGTAAAAGGTATTTTTTTAAACTGCAATAAAAATCTCTAATCTGAATTTTGGCAGCTACGCCAGTTTGTATTACTAAAAATATTATTACAACTCTGATATAGTACAAACAAGCGTGCGTTTATATCAAATAACCACGTTTTCCTCTTGCATCTACTAGGCGACTAAGCAACATCTAAGACCAATACACGTTGTATATTCGCGTAGGTGTGTAGGCGTGTATTAGTGTGTTCGCAAGAAGTGTGAAAAATAATAGTGTAATGAAGCCAATTATGCAAATACTAACAACTGACACTTTTCGTCACATTTTAGTATGACTGTGATGAATGTTGTGTAAGGTTTGAGGCAAATGATCGCGTTGTCAAGTCAGCCACATCAATACTTGTTACATTCACACATATATATGTATGTACTTTGAAGGTACGTAAGGGAACATCAACAACCAGTTGACATATCCTTTTTTTTAAATAGAACATACTGTTATTTTGATATAATATATTGACACTGATTTAAATAATTTGATTGATTAATCGTTGAATTCACAGCGAGAATTATGTACAATGGTAAGGGGCTGATGCCCTAAATTCCCATGAATAATCCCCTTAAAATGATTTATTTCACTTCTTTAATGATATTTGAGTCAAGAATCCATTTTGTCGGGAAGTTAATGTTATTTAAAAAGGTTTTTTAAATCAAAATAAGGTAAATCAAAGTTATCTACATACATATACTACGTACTTAACGCGTTCGTAATACCACCCCAGGGCAAAGATAGTGTAGATAACTTTATTCAATTCGGTAAAAAAAATATTCAACAATTTTCATTACATCATTAACTTCCTAAATATACTGATCGACAACCCTTTCAAAACGTCAAAGTCGTTAGAATTAAAAGGCCAAAAGTAATGTTAAAGTTATATACATACACTACGTAGTTTTAATATATTATTAGATTAAAACCAATATTTTTAGCTTTTCCACTTTATTTTTATTTGACCAGCGACCGGGTTTCGTCGTTACCGACATCATCAGACCAGTTTGATGATGTCGGTAACGACGAAACCCGGTCGCTGGTCAAATAAAAATGAAGTGAAAAAGCTAAAAATATTGGTTTTAATCTAATAATATATTAAAAATGCAATTCCATCACAAAGTGTCAGTGGATAATATAAATCTATTAAAAAGCACTACGTAGTTAATTCGTTAACTTATCGCTGAAATCCAACGCCAACTATACAATATTTGTTCATATATATGCACATATTAATCAATGTATCAATGCATATTTTTGCAGTATCAACTCTGTAAAATAGTTGATAATTTTTAGTATTAAAAAACACGCTTAATTATTTTAATTTGTTTACCTTAGACTAATATCAACGTAATGTGCTGCAAATCAGTTGTCAATAAATTTCGATATCAGGCCATTCAAATTATTAGTCAATAACTTAAAAATCGTTACGAACCGTTTACTTTAAAAATGCTCTTTATGACCTTTTTTCTGTTTAGTATCATGACCTACCACCGAAACTATGCGTTTTACATTGTCTGGAATATTACACCCGTAGCAACATGAGTTAATATATGACGTGTTAAGACTTTATTTATATAAATTATGTTTTATGAAAACAGTTATGTTAGGTTTATACAATAAATCTTTGATTATCTGCGCTTTAATAAAGAATAATAAATTCAAAAATATTTACTTTAAGTAATTTGATTTTATGTTCTCATAAACACGACTTCAGCACATTATTCGCCATCAAGGTTTTTTTTGTTTATTATTTCTACCTCTAAATCCTGAACTCTTTACCTAATCTTACTACTTTTGCCTTCTTTGTTTTCATTTTTTTTAAATATACAATGTTGTAATTCTTTGTTCATTCGTATTGATTTTATTTTTAATCGCTAATACTTATGTACAAGCTCTATCTGCCCTGTAATTTCGAACAGCCATAGAGGTTGGTCCATAGTTTGACCAGTATCAGTAGCTTGTTTTTGGTTGGATGGAAGATATTACTTCTTATCAATAAGTCCGCCAATATATGTATATATATATTTTAAACAAAAAGTAAGATAATAATACCATGTGTCAATTAGTCCAATTCTTCCCTCCATTATATCACCAAAAAATTTCATCAAGAAAAATTTTATGATTTAAAAAACAACCACTGTCTCCTACGTTTGTTATGACTTTTCTCGTCTCAAGAGTTTTGTCTCTTACTTTAGCTTACAAAACAATTTTTCAGTGCATTTTTCTCGATCGGTGTAGCATATAACGTCATTTGTTTAAAGCCTACATACGTTAAATATGTAGTGTTTTAACATTCTTTAAACCCAGGTAGTACTTGACGTAATTGATTTTTTTTCATAAAATATCGAAAAAATACGTCTTTCTTCGAAATAAATATAAAATTTTGAAAAGAAAGGGGTTATTGAAATGTAGGGAGTTAAAAAAAAGACAATGTATATTCTAAAAAACAAACAAAAAACTCTATATATTCTTTGAAAAAATGGGCGTAAAATGAAGTGCAGCTCCTACCGTGGCCGAACGCTGAATGAATTATGTGATTGCGAGTATGGCCTTAAGCAGAATTGAATAAACTATCCTCATTTTCATGGTAAAACATTTTTGATGCACTATTTTTTAACCCAATACGATAAATGTAGATCTATACATATATTGTATTTCTTCCTTCCTAATTGTTGCCAGCCTATGCCACTAACTACGCGGGAAGATTACATACGTATGTGTACAATAATTAATGCTAATTTCTGACAGCCTGACAGTATTTAAAAGAAAAGGCATGACGCTTGATTCCCGTTAACAGTTGTTGGCCACCACTTCTCACTCTGTCTTAAAATCCTAAACAATTCTATTAAAACATCAAAAGTATGTTTGAACAAAAATACACACGAGGACATGTGATGCGCGAAGTGTGGGCCGATATTATTATTGCTGTAAATCTTCTAAATCATTTATTTTTCCTTTAATCCATTTTAACGTCTCAACACAAATGAAGAAAAATACGGAAGTTTAGATATTTATACCTGTCATACGCTGGTTAATTGACCACTTTACACGTGTGTAAAATTTCACCATTCTTACTTTTTTTTTACAAAAATGTTAATAATATTAGTATATAACCACTCACCGAGATTTTTCTCTGTGAGTGGTTATATACTAATATTATAAACATTTTTGTAAAAAAAAATAAGTAAAAATGACTAACCACAAAGTAAATGCTTTAAATATGAATAATATTGAGAATATTTCACCATTCTACCCATGATTGACAACCAATCATAAATCTCATGACGCTTTTATGTTTGAGTGCACGGGAACTATTCATGGTTGGTTTGAGAAACCTTTTTTTTGCAGCAGAGACCCTTTTATGTAGATGTATGCAAGATCCTAACCGGATTATTTTACATACTGGGGGACTCTTGAAAACAGGATTTTTAATTTTTATACGGCTTATAATTTCACTAGATTATATTATTCACAATATCTTCTACATCATGTTGAGATGTCTAAATGTAAAAATAACTCCTGAGTGGAGAAATCCAGATTTGTAAACGAGGATTTGGACACATCCAAAAATATTGTTATTATAACTAGTTATAAATCTTCTAAAAAATCCTTTGATCGAACAGCAAAACGTTTTTATCGCATGAGATCCGACAAACATAGTACGTGAAATACTCGCAGCAATACTGAAAATTTGTTTAGATAGCGAATTTACTCTTACACAATATGAACACGATATTGGCACAAACTCCATTCTGTTACATATTAATTAGACTGTGATTGTACTCTCCTAGTATTTACAAATTATGTCGACTTTATATTAACAGCGTGCGTATATTAATCACTGACACATGGCGGTAAAAAATATTCATTTTTGTCTGTAAATGTTTCAGAATTTGGTTTTCATTATTTTGTTGACTCTTTGGAAGTGGGGACGATTCACGTTCTTTTCAGGACCTCAATTGACTGAAAATAGGGAAATTTTCCGGGTTTCAGATTTCCTAATTTTACTTATCTTCTTTTTTTATTTAATGAAGTAACAGTATATTTTTTAAATAATTTAATACATTTGCTAGACATTTCTACTTTTGACAATCTTAAAATTAGTTACGCTGTTCTCTCCAATAAAGAGACTAAGCTTTTGTGCTTTGAGAGAGACTAATACTCATTGTTTATTGTTTATGCTTGTGAGTGATCAAATTAATTTCTATTGATTTTTTATTTTATTTTGTCTCTTTTTTCAATAAACATATATATATATGTATAAGGCATTTAATTTATTTTTTCGTATTTTGATATCTTTAATTTTTTATATCTGTAGGAAGGTTATTGAAGTATTTCGTTCCCAAATATTAAAATTTCTGATGGAATTATTTGATATTGCATTTTGATAAAGTCATTTTGGTATCTCGAAGATAAACGTTTCTTTAGATTCAAGTTTTTTCACACTTTAATAATTAAAGCATTGCTGTTGTTTTTTATTATTTCTTCTTCTATTTTATGCCTTTTTACCCTATAAGACTGTTCTAGCCTGTGTTTAGTTATTTTTTAATAGCGCTTTCTTTATTTGTTTTTAAAATATAGTATTCCTGTTATTGAAGGTAGTTTTAGAATACTTATCGATGATAGTTGAATCAAACATACTAGTACAACTATGTACCTGAAGCAATATCCTTCACCCGTAAGTATTTTTAAAAAATACACTTACATATATATATATATATATATATATATATATATATATATATATATATATATATATATATATATATATATATATATATATATATATATAGATATATTTATATATATATATATATATATATATATATATATATATATATATATATATATATATGTATATATATATATATATATATATACATATATATATATATATATATATATATATATATATATATATATATATATATATATATATATATATATACATATATATATATACATATATATATGTATATATATATACATATATATATATATACATATATATATATATATATATATATATATATATATATATATATATATATATATATATATATATATATATATATATATATATATATATATATATATATATATATATATATATATATATATATATATATATATATATATATATATATATATATATATATATATATATATATATATATATATATATATATATATATATATATATATATATATATATATATATATATATATATATATATAAATATGGTATTTAAATTTTAAAATTTTGGTTCACTATAAATACTGTCGAACCTATTGTTTTATTTTTAGGAAATATAACCTATAAAAAATATGAATTACTTGTTATTTTTCTTTCAACCATTAAATTGATTTTTTAACTGCGATACGTTGCAAGCAAATTAATCCAATATCACAATTTCTACGGAAACGATTTAGTATAATGTACGAGCGCTTTACAAACACATATATTTACTATTAAACACTTATACAATTATTATTTATATACGATTTGCTAAGACATACAAATTAATAAACGTCGATTCGCTGATAGTTTCCAGAGATTTTAAAGATAAAAATATGTTCTTCATTTATTTACTGAGTAACGAAATTTTGCACCCGAACATAATTATTTCAGCGACAAAATAACTTAAGAAAACACAAATTTTGTTTTTAACCACTTTTATTTTTAGTACTTTTATTCTAACCGGTTTCGATAAATAACGTATGTGTACTGGTATACACCCATCCCTAAAGAAGACAGGGTATTTGTCGAAACCGTTTGGAATAAAAATACCAAAATTAAAAGTGGTTAAAAACAAAGTTTGTGTTTTATTAATTTTATAAAATGTACCACAAAGTGTAAGCTAAACACATTAAAACAAAAACAAAAAAAATTGTAACTTATTAGTGCATAAAAAGGTTAATCAATTTGATACAAATAATAGCATTCATTCAAATTCGACGAGTTCTACATATTCATTTCAGCCATTTGTATTCCATTTTTTACTGAAAATCACGCAAAACTGTTTCTATGTAATTCAGCCTTGAATTAATCATTATCGATTGTTTAAACTTTAATATCAAGTTCCTGCCAATTAATATCCATATACACTTACATACGTAGAAGAAGGAAAAATTTTATAAATCAGAAGATTTTTTTTTATAAAATATTATTTTTAAAGTATTTGTTGTGAATTGTGTAACGTGTGTAAGTAGGTATATTATTCTTTATTTTATCTGAACCCCAACCGCAGCTTTGATTATAACAATATCAGACATATACATGTAAGCAAACCTTCAAATATAAGCATATTTAATCTATGAAACACATATTTATTGTAGGTATATTTTTTCATATGTCATTATCTCATTTTTTGAGGTTTCTTTATAAAAAAACACAAATAATACCGTATTTTAAATATTCTTTTTTAAAAAAATAACCATTTCACGTAGGTACCTATAATTATTCCGTGAAGCTATCGACAAAATATTCGAGAGTTGTTCGTGCACTTCGGTTAATTATTTTCAGCTGCGACCAACTTCCACATAATAATTAGCGTAACGGAAATGACATCACTGTCAAGTTGATTAATAAATTTCACAGTGCAATATTAACGAGAAACTGGCAAAAATATTGTCAATTTTCCTCAACGATGCGATGCGTTATTTAACTAATCTCGCACTAATGATTTATTGCTTATATGTACCTTTATTATAATATTCATTATTTAAGTTCAATGTAACATTTTCTTCAAGTCACGCAAAAAAATATGTATTATAATTAAAATGTAACTTTGTTTTAAAATCTCTATAAATATTTTATTATAACTTAATTATAATGTCTACCGGTTTCGAAGCTAGCGGTTAGCTTCGAAACCGGTAGACATTATAATTAAGTTATAATTAAATATTTATAGTGATTTTAAAACAAAGTTACATTTTAATTATAAAATTGAAAATAACAAAGTTAGTGCTTCAAATATCAATTTTTTTTTTTTAAATTATTGTTATCGAAATTCTGAATAATATCCCAAACGACCAGTTTCATTAAATACACACTTTTTTCAACAAACATAATTTGCAAATGAAAGTATGAATGGATGTGAATCATTGCGTTTTTTATTTTTTTTAAATAAAAGCACTAACTCCGGATTTTCCATTTTAATTACAGATGTATTTTATTTAATATTACACACATTTCTATCATGTTCAGCATTTTATCAGCACCGATTATATTTGAATTTGAAAACTATATATACTTATAGGTCTATGAAGGAGTACTCTTAAATAAATTTATTTAAAAAAAACATACTTTAATGACGTATTCCGCGAGTTCTGACCGTTCAACGGAAAGTCAATTCAAAATCTTAAAATCGAGGACGAAGAATGTCTTTAATATCACTCGTCACGTTAAGCGAAATTTCAAATGAACTATTTTAATATATATTTTACATCAGTCGATTCAAGATAACGTAATTTAAGTATGGCCAGACCTCGATTTTAATGGAGTTTACATTATTTGTTAAAATCGCACACATGAAATTAATATTTTTTAATATTTTTTGTTGTTGTTTAGAAGTAGAATGTTCATTCATTAATTTTTATTTATTTACATTATTAAGATTTCAAACTAAGTATATCCAACACATAAAATACATAAAAAAAATTGTAAGTTCTATAAGTAATGACAGTACAATAACGCATTAGTATTTCGTTATGTTAAAGCGAATTCACGAATATGCCCAACAGCGTACCTAAAACAGGGCATTATGCTGTGATATTAGCCATGAGCAGCTGCCTAAATTTAAAAGTAGGCAGGTTTATTCAAATATTCAAATAAAATAAATAAATAAAACTGTTTAGACAATCGATCGAATATGTTAATTGATATCTCGAAAATAGAAAAGATATCTACTTACACATATTATTTTGTAAAAGTGTGTTCACGTGTTTACATTTCAATCACGTTTATAATTTTTTATAAGGTCTAAGTTTGTTCAAATTCGTTTGAAATGTTTACAAAAATCAATATCACGTATGTTCTAAAAAACAATATTGGAGATAATATGACTGACATATGGACACTCCTTTCAACAACGTCATACATCAAAAAACTTGATTTTTGAGGAAATCGTTTTTAAAGTTTAAAAATATAATACAATGTATTAAAAATAAATATCAAGCCACTTATTGAACTTTTTACTGTGCAACAGATCTTTTTAGGTAAAACCTGAATCTTTTTTCTCCATTTGAAAAATATTTAGTATATTTAAAAAAAATAATAAAACAATACCTTTTCTTCAAAATGCAAAAACAACACTTTCTGTCCTGTAGCGGGTAAATATTTAGTTAAAAATATGCCGCTTTTGCTGGGATATAGTACATTTTCTGGGCATTCCGAAAACATGCACAACTGAAAATTGACGATTTTTGAAATATGACGTTGTTGAAAGGAGTGAGCGATATTATGTCAGTCATATAAACTATTAATAATAATTTTCTTCACAAAATTTTCGGTGTGTCTAATCCTTGTTCACAAATCTAGGATTCTCCACATAGTATCTAGGAGTTATTTTTTACATTTTGACATCACATCACAGACAAAGAAGAATATGGAAGTCTGGGTATTAAAGGATATCTTCTATTAAATATTAAAGGGTCTGGGTTTCTCACCTTTGGAATTATTTTTTTTTTACATTATGATATTTCAATAGAGATGAAGAAGAATATGGAAGTTTAAGTATTTACAGGGTTATAGGTTTCTCTGCTGAAATATACATTTAGCATACATTTAAATAAAATAGTCTCTGCTAAATAAAAGCTTTCTCAAATCAACCATAGGTACTACCGCGAACTTAAACATGAAGCGACGTGAGACTAATATGATATATGTATGAGTTCCAAAAATCAAAAAAAAAAAAAAATTATACGAGTAGATTTTACAAAAATATATAGATACCTACTCGTACATTTCTATATAACTTCGTTCCGATGCATTCTTCGGGATCTTTAACAGTATGTATAAGCGGTAGGTACGTAAGCGAACTTTAATAAGCCAGCACTTGTGTAGATTCCCAACCCTGGCACACTTTCCCTGATTAACATGGGACCGTGACAGATAAGCATTGAATCCAGCCTACCTCAGACAACAACCGTCGGCTTATTATTATCGATTGGTACTATTACCACGCTTTACATGTCATTGTTCACCTTCCTATCAAATCTAAACAACTGCCAATAGGCGTTGTTTGTATTTACACAATCTTGAATTTATGCATATCGCTTATTGTGGTTGTCCATTACAAATGGGCAAACATCCACTACGTTATTTTAAACAACTCATCATTTGATGATGTTCATTTTGACAATTTTTATATTATTCCGCCTCCGTAGCGTAATGGTCAGCACGTTCGGCTACCGTCTCTAATTATAAGACTGGTACCCGGGCTGATCACATTTCCTTCATGTGTTAACGATTAAGATACCCTGCGTTTAAATGATGCAGTGCCCTATGCTCCATTAGGGTGCGGATAAGGGTTTGAAGAAGATGAAGAAGAATATTATTTAATAGATTTATATTATCCACTGACACTTCGTGATGGAATTGCATTTTTAATTTATTATTAGATTAAAACCAATATTTTTAGCTTTTCCACTTTTTTTATTTGACCAGCGACCGGGTTTCGTCGTTACCGACATCATCAGACTGGTCTGATGATGTCGGTAATGTCGGACCAGTCTGATGATGTCGGTAACGACGAAACCCGGTCGCTGGTCAAATAAAAAAAAGTGGAAGAGCTAAAAATATTGGTTTTAATCTAATAATAAATTAGAATATTATTTGTTATATCGGACACTGATTATTACCTCTACAGATGAGATATCAAAGGTGTCTCAATTTGATATAAAATATATCGTTATGTATCTTTCTTCCCTTTTTACGAAAATCTTATCTTATCTTATATTTCTTATCTTTTTACGAAAGAGGATGGAAGTTTGAGCATTCCAGGGTTTACGACATGGCATTTGGCTGGCTTAAGCGATCTCTTTGTACACTTGTGTAACATTCACCATTCTGCCCATTGAACATCCATATTGCATTAATCCTTGAAACCTGTATATATGCAATGGTCTTAGATCCTTCCGCATACCCATAAGGATTTTGATAAATTTGTGAAGTATAGACCAAATACACGACTTGTAAAGATTCGAAAAACATTAAAAGAAAAAGAAAACGAATATTACCATATTCAGTTTGAAAGAAAATGTATTTTAGAATAAATATTATATCTATTAATATGCACAGAACATCTGGCAATTATTCTTAAAACTGCATGTTTTACAGTTATATAATTTGAGTAATTCAAATTATTAACTATTGTCGTTTTAATTGTAATCATAAAGTATACTCTTCATGTTTTCAATGTGTGTCTTGCGGTTGCTTTTAACCCTTTAGATGCTGTGTGCCACTTCATCGGCACTACACTTGTTTCTTGAGTGCTCGTGC
The DNA here is from genome assembly GCF_059751285.1 of Brachycentrus maculatus. NCBI lineage: Eukaryota > Metazoa > Arthropoda > Insecta > Trichoptera > Brachycentridae > Brachycentrus > Brachycentrus maculatus. The sequence goes on along the minus strand of NW_028281018.1, from coordinate 219,637 downwards.
TATACTGATATCAATTTAAGTCGTCATTGTGTGGGGAACACTTCTTTATCGCCTATATATTTTTAATTGAAAAAAAACGGCCGCAATTTCTTTCGTTGTTTAATGCAAGCGTAATGTGACACGGTGTTTACACAAAGACAATGCTTTATTTTTTCGTGAATTCTTGACACTTTTTCTAGATATTTGAAAAATCAGTTGCCGCTCCTAAAAGGTTAATATCAATAATAAGTACGATGTTTCCTTGCTCCATTTGAAGTTAAGGAGATCGTAACGTAATCTTTTTATGTTTTACCACAAACTCTTTACAAACGCGTGATGTTTAAACATAGTATAACACAACATTTGATTTTATTAATGTAAACACGACTAGTTTCAAAAACTACAGATGCTCTTGTCAACAAGTGAAAATACAAACTACCTTGTAGTACGTTAATAAAATTTTAATGGCAGTAATTGCTATTTTTTACATATTTTAATATAGTTTTAATTTTAATATAGTCAAACTATCGTTCGAAACTACGCGTAGTTCGAACGATAGTTTGACTATATTAAAATTAAAACTATATTAAAATATGTAAAAAATAGCAATTACTGCCATTAAAATTTTATTAACGTACTACAAGGTAGTTTGTATTTTCACTTGTTGACAAGAGCATCTGTAGTTTTTGAAACTACTACGTTGCGATTATGTTGAAGTAACAAATTACTTTAAAATATTTAGTTGTGAACAAAACTAAATAATAATGTATTTTCACTGCCTTATTTTATCCATGACGAGTCAACGTAGTCCCCTCACTTATTTAGGTCAAATTTTCTTTTGAAATTTTGGTCCCCCATCGTTTTAAAGAATAACTCGTTTGTATAGCCACCTTGAATGCTTCACTCATTGCGAAATCATTAAATTCTGTTTTATGTACAAAAGCTCCAAACCCAACAGTAGGAAGCTTATTCAATCTTCAATTTTGCAGAGATACCTTTTTTATCTTCTCTTCCGTTGAAACCATCGGTTGAAACCTGAATCAGTTTCTCATTTAAATTTTTTTTAAATTATTTTACATTTTATATAATATATGCTCCGTAGTATAATTGAGCAAACACTCGTGTGAAAATGGTGTACCTGGTGGATTCCTACCAATCGTCAAACAAATTCAAGAATGAATTATTTTCAATTGGTCTGAAAACTTAATCACTCTTTTTGTCTTACCTACAGACGAGCTTCTAAAATAGCCTAGGTTGATTTTATGTTGCTATATTTTATATATGGTAACAATATTTTATATTTTATTGACACCTCAATATAAATGGAAAAGAAAGGGGAACTCTGGGTATTTACAGGGATTTTGATTTGTCATAGGCTAGTTAAGTGATCACTTTATACACTTACAACATTCACGATTCTACCCTTGATTAACAAAAACAGTACTTAAATTTTTGGATCTTGAAAAATTTATTATTGTGGTTGTCAACAATGGGGAGAACGGTGAATATTGCATGTGTAAAAAGTAATCACTTACCAGCCTATGACAGGTCATAAACCCTATAAATACCCAGAATTCCATATTCTTCTTCATCTATGTTAAGATGTCAAAAGTGTAAAAATAACTCATAAGTGGAGAAGCTCAGATTTGCGAACAAGTATTTGGTCACACTCAAAATGTTGTAAATATTAATTTTTTTACTATTATTTTTAGGAAAACCAACAGCTACAAATGCAAAACAGTAAACAAAATAACTAACACAAAGCCTATTACGGGTTTTCACAAATAGATACATGATATTATTATATAAAAACATTAGTTAACATAAAAACGGAAAAAAACGAATACATATTACCATATTCAGATTGAAGAAATATGTACTTTAGAATTAATATAATTTAGAATAAGCATACCTAAATTCTAATATATTTTTGTCTCCCGTTTGCAGCCAAGATATGCCTGTTCTACACGATCTTCTACGGCGTGCTAGCGGCCCTGGTGGCCATCTGCATGTGGGTGTTCTTCCAAACGTTGGATCCTCGCACGCCCACGTGGCAGCTGGACCGCAGTCTCATCGGGACCAACCCCGGGCTCGGCTTCCGTCCGCTGCCGCCAGAGGACCAGGTCGAGAGCACCCTCATCTGGTACAAGGGATCCAGCCAGGAGAACTACAAGTTCTGGACCGACGCCCTCACGAAGTTCATTGCTGGTTAGTTTTATCGTCACTTATATCCCATAGACAAAAGCATGCCGATCTTTTTTGATTTTCAACGACTATAAGTAGAAATTTATTGATTGTCGACTTTTTTTTGCTTTTATTCGTTCAAGAAGCGACAGTTGATTACAAAAAATATTTGAATTGGTATTGGATGGTGTTGGTGGAATTTATCAAAAGAAATTAATTTACGAATAAGGCGATATGAATAAAAAATCCAAGACAAGTGTCATTCGGGGGATGGGTTTGATACTTGTGTTTTTAGTTTTGTTAAAAGTTAATCGTTAAACTCATTTACTTATGCACACTACTTCCCTAGAACCCTAACCTCACCCGTGTGGTGCATAGGGCATCGCGTAAGATTGACGCGGTGTTAACTTGATCGTAAATTATATGAAGATTAGGTGATTAGATTTGCTCTCGAGATTGTAGAATATAAGAGTGTTGTGTATATTTGTGAGGATATAGAGGACGCAAAAGAAAGGGCTCAGGGTGAAAACAGTCTGTGCTTTTTTGGAAAGGAAACGGAGGAGGAATAATATGCGGGAAAAATATAAATGAAGCAATGGCTAGGGTACTGGGTTTGCATACGCTGTATTATTTTATTTTTAACTACTGTTTTCGACACATGGAGTTTTTATCCGACCATATTAGATAAAATACAATTTTTCTATCCGAATTTTACCGATACCTACTGGTACCTTAAATTGCTAAAATTGACGAAACAATCACAGATTGAGGATGTGACGAGACAATAATACATTTTTCACCATGTTTAATGATAAAAATTAATTGTTGATTACGTTTATAGAACAGACGCAATATTGTCTTATTTTTTTAAACCGCACCCCAATGGTGCATAGGGCACTGCATCATATAAACGCAGTGTTATCTTGATCGTTAACACCTAAAGCCCGATGCCCTCAAACAAAACGCGCCCAGCGGTGGTGGGTCTGATCTGACCCAGTACAGAAATCGCCTTTTAGGCGTTTTTCGTCGGGTTTTTATATTTTATATATTATTCAAAATAGCCTACATAGCAATAGGATAATGTGTCATAAGTTTTGTATGAGAATTTTCAAGTTTTTGATAGTTTTGAAATTAAATTATCCAAGCGCATCATCTTACATCCAAACGCGATCGCGCGCTTCGGCTCACTACCACAGACTAACTAATTTATATGCTCACTACTACCGCGGAGCATGTCACACGCGCATGTAGCATGGTTGGCAATGAAGCAGTGGTTGTAAACATTTTCATTTTTACTGAATTCAAATAATTTGTATTTTTAATTTTATAACTATATTTTAAGTCAACATCATAACAGATAGAATTATTAACAAAATGCAACTAAGTAATTATCTTCAAATATAAAACGTGGCAATTAGCTCCAAAAACCAGAAAATGATTCTAGGATTTTGAGTTAATATTTCAAGATAAATTTTTGTCCATAATGCAATTAAAATTCATTTTAAATACAGTGAAAATAATTAATTTTTCATTGCAAAATATATACTATATAAAATGGTGTAAATATTCATTTAAAGTTCGCCATTTCTTACATAAACATTTTGCGGGTTTTAGAAAATATGAATACAATTTTGTACGAAACCAAATAAAACTAATTATTATAAAATTTTTATATACAAGTTCGTTAGACATAATAGGTATGATATTTAATTTTATTATTGACCAATAAATTATTACCAAAGAATAAGAGGACAATCGGTACTTTTCTTGTTGAAATCGATGTTTTTATCACTTACTGACATTTCTTATAAAACCACGTTTTCCGTTGCACTTTCAAATTCTGAATCTAAGGTTTTTGAATTCTAAATCACTGTCATCTGCACTATTCTCTCACTTTTCTTTCACTTTTAGAACTGTCCAAAAGTCGTTCAATCTCGTCATGAGATAATTATTTTTTTTCCTGCCATTGTGGTAAAGTGTCGAAAAGATTTAAAAAAATAAAACTAGAAATCGTTCAAATATAAAACAGTTCATTGTGAAGGTCTGTGTTTTGTAATATTAATATTTTTTAAATGTAGATTTACCTTATAGTCTATATATATGATATTTAATCCGTCATACAAGTAAACAAAAAAATCAGTTTAAAAAAATATAAAAAAAAAAACAAAAAACGGAAACAATCGCCAAAGATTGACAATGTATGCTTTTGTTTTTGGGATTTCAAAATCACGGCAGACGGCACACTAACACATTGATAGCGACCAACTGACCTTACTCAATATGATTTTTGATATTTTATTTGTTCTTTTTTTTAAAATAACTCATTTGAATCTGGTCCGATAATTTTCGTTTGTATCTCAATTTGTAGGTAATTTTGTGAAGAACGATTACACTGAAGGAAAACGACGTAAACTAATTACCTATTACGTAATCAATAATTTTCCGCGATGGTGGGTCTGACCAGACCCACCATCGCAGAGGAGGTGTTAACACATAAAACTAAGGTTATCGGCCCTCCGCTTCAAGTACCAGTCCAGGGTAATATTGAATAAATATTAGAGTGAAAAAATCACTTATATTATTTTGTCCACCTCCGTAGTGTAATGGTAAGCACGCTCAGCTACCATTCTGGAGGTCCCGGGTTCGATTCCCAGGGAAGGGGGGTCTTATTTTTAGAATGACAAAAATAATCAATTGAATGACGGTCGTTACAGGTAAATCGTTTTTTTTTAAATATATGCATTTTCTAAAGTACATTTTTCACATTTTCAGTGTACAAGACACCCGGTTTGACTCCCGGCAGAGGTCAGAACATTTACAACTGTGATTATGACAAGCATCCCCCCAAGGGACAGGTGTGTGATGTCGACGTCAAGAACTGGCATCCCTGCACCCAGGAAAACAACTTCAACTATCACAAGTCTGCGCCGTGCATTTTCCTGAAACTTAACAAAATCTACGGCTGGATTCCGGAGTATTTCAATGACACCAATAGTCTCCCCGACATCATGCCTCTGTCTCTGAAAGACCACATCAAGGAAGAGAAGATCAGGAATCCCAAAATGGTAATACTTCATATTTAAAAAAATCATGGATATACAAACTCGTGATTTCCAAAAAGAGAATTAGACGTATTGTACTGGCTTTCATCTTTAAAATGTACATTCAATAAAACAATAGTGTCGGGTTGTGATCCCGTGGTTAGTGTCGCGGACTCTTAAGTCAGAGTTTCTGGGTTTAAACCCACTCTACCACAATTTGATACCTATTTTCAATGAGCCGCTTAGGCTCACAGAAATACTATGGAATTTAAGAATTTTAGTAAATAACAAAAAACACAAATATTTCTCTTTTTAAAAAATATATATCTGGTTTGCTAAACAGTTTATTTAATCAGTCTTTATAATGTCAATTCAAGGGATGATAGATGTATTTGAATATATTTTTTCAAAGTTTTTTAATGAGATTCGTTGAATAAATACACAAAATATATTTTTTTTAATTACATTGCATGTCTACCGAATGATATAATTATACATATAACTGTAACTAACTATAAACCGTAATAAAATTAAAACACGTTTAATGTTGCATTCTTCTTACCCCCTATCTGCACAAGATACGGCATGGAATCAACCTGATCAATTGCGCTACAGGTGATTGAAGAAATGTATTGTTTTTAAAGGATTCGGATGATGTAGAGCTTAATGCATGGGGTAGCACTGCTATTTGATTAGTAAATGAGGGAGGAGCAGTAGGCGCAATACAGATTAACCAAAACCAGCCATTCAAATATTTAATTTATAATTTGATTTGCACTTATTTCGAAGAAGTTAATTAATATTACTTTAGTAATTTTTTACATAAGTGTGCATTATTTATTAGTATTCTTATTTGTACTGTTTATTTTCAGTTGAATACTGTATGGGTGTCCTGCGAGGGAGAAAATCCTGCTGATGTGGAAAATGTTGGTCCCATTCAGTACTACCCGAGGAGAGGTTTTCCCGGATATTTTTATCCATTTGAAAACTCCGAAGGTTACCTTAGTCCGTTAGTCGCTGTTCATCTGGAAAGACCAACGCGTGAGTATTTTAATAATATATCCATTGCTATTCATTTAATATATACATAGAATTCAAAAACCAAATAAAGTCATATAATAATTCTCAAACATAAAAATTTCCTACTATTCAAAGACTAAATTTTAAAGTAAAAAATATTTCTTTTCTAAAAGTTATGAATATTTCAGCTATTTCTTAAAAAAGGATCTCAAATTTATGATTAATAAATATGTTTCATATTAAAAACACGTTATTTAGTTTTTGTTGTTGAAATAACGTTATTTAAGCATGGCCGGGTGGGGCTAATTAAAAACTAAAGGAAAGGCTTTGGTGGGTAATTTTTTCAATGTAAGAATTAACACAAAGTCTTATTTTTATTTAAAGAAATTCAGTTCTCAATATAATGTTTCAATCTTTAATATCATTATTTTACTGTTTGACCAAATAAAAAATAATTAAAATAATTAATAAATCACAAATTGGTTTGCTACTTACACTCTATTCACAGTTATTTTATTTTATCTCTAGTTTTTTAAAATTATTTATTTGGCAGTATAAATAATTTTTTTAAAATAAAAATAAAAACTAGAGGTAAAATAACTGTGAACAGACTTTACTCATTTTCCAGTTTCAGTCAGAAAAAAATTGTTGTCATTTTTATACTTGTTATTTTAGTGTCCTCGAGCTAGTTATTCCATTCAATAATTGTCACATTATTGTAGTAACCTATTCACAATGCTAATACATTTTTCTTTTTACAGCTGGGATCCTTATCAACATTGAATGCAAAGCGTGGGCAAAAAATATTAAACATGATCGCCATGACAGGTTAGGATCTGTTCATCTTGAGCTCCTCATAGACTAGATTCAACGTGATAACGAGCATCTCTTATCTAAATATATTTCCATACACTTGATCAAAGCGTCAAATGTGTTGAACTCATAATATACCAATGTATTATACATAGTTATAACACATCTTATAATAGTATCCGATATGTAATTATTTTGACGTGCTGTTTAACTTATGGTTGATATATTTGTAAGTGATATAGGAAGTATGGTGTACCTTATTAAATGTTTCTAACCGATTTTGTTTTGAAAAATCTTACTTTGTTACTTTTGCATAAATATTTTATTTTCACGATAACCCATTAAATTCACAGAGGTGAGATTTTACATCCTATTTTTTTAACAAATCTGCAAAAATACCAAATAAATATGGTACAAAACCTAACATGTAATATTTGGAAAACGTAGTACATACACATGTATGTTTATACCTAATGTGTGTATTATGGATAAAATTTTACATTGTTTTTGTAAAACGTTATTCTTTGTGTTAAATAATTTTATAATATTGCTTATATGTGAGAAAGATAAAAACTGGATTCATACCCAAAAACTGACAATATTATTATTTTATTAATACATTTATATTATGAATTGTATTTTTGAGTACATATACATTTTTAATGACCTACTATTTGGTAAATATTTTTCTAAAGACATTTATCTATAGCAGCATTCAATTTCTACTTAGATTTAATAAAGATTATTGTTCTTTTTTGCTTTTTCGATACGTAGTTTTAAAATTATTTCATCGTTTCTTATATGATTTAGAATTGCCATCCATTTGCTATAAGCTGTAAAAATATATTCCATTGTTTTTAGTTGCGTAAGGAGTGTGTCGTATGTAGTGTTCGATATCTATGAATGAGTTAGAATAACTGAGCAGGTAAGCTGACCCAACTTGTATTTGTGAATCAATTAATATAGTTTTGTTTGTTTAACTCTTGTAAACTAGTTTTTAAGGTATCGAAATGTCAATAGATGTATTCAATTTTCTTTAAAAACTTTACATAAACCTTTACTCGTATTGTAAAAGTACTTTCGTATTGAATGTATACATTTAATAATGACACGAAACTGCCAAAATTATTAATGAAGATATTTTAGATTAAGGCTTCAAACTTAATATAATTCTCTATTCTTATAAACAGTAACAGGCAAAGTATTTTGGTAAACTAGTCAATGCTATCAAAGTTTGTTGTCTGGATGTAACTGACTGTGTAGACTTTGAAGTGTTTCCATGGATAAACTAAGAATCTTTTCATGATATTTTCTTTTATAATGTAATTCACTTGAATTTTTCCATATTATGGATCATATTATTGGCAACAATATAAAAAATAAGAGCCTAAATGTCTTCTTAACTTTATCACAAATACACTAAAATTACCTTTTTACCTGATGAAATAGATTTTTACATTGGTAATCTGTGCTTGTAATAATAATGTTTATCGTACTCTCTAAACTTTTTACTTCTATTCTCAGAAATGGAATACAACCCCACGTAGATCTTAATTTCGAAGTTAGCATTTCTCCTTGTTATGAGTATTATGTTGTGTCGATTGTATTTTAAATAAATCAATAAAATAATTTATTTTAGAAAAGTATTATGTTTACAGTAGTACAATGATATTGTTGAATATACTAAGATTGTATTGTTTATGCTTGATATAGGAATGGAAGTTATTTTAGTACATATTTTATAAAAATATTCTTCGGTAATCAAACAAAAGTGATATTGTAAACATGTTCTTTGTTTTTATATACATATGTCATTATTGTATTAACTTGCATTATTTTTTTTAAAAACTACAGACCAATCTAAACCTTTAAAATAATTAATCCAAGACAAGAGAATTTATTTCACCCAATGTCAATATTATCGACATCAATAATATCTAAAGAAAACATGTTGGAATGATAGTATGAATACAGTACAAATAAAACTGATACGGTGCTATCAGGCATATATAGATTTCTTTCTAGATAAAATACTATTGTGCCACTACTGTTTAAAATTATTTTAATATGTTTAAGCATTGTATGATCAACTCTATTATTATATATGATATTCAAATATGTAATATGAATGTTTTTGAATGTGAATAGAAACAGAAGAATTTGTTTAAATAAACAAATAAAACCACATAAAATTGTTTTATTAATACTTACAAATAGCTTTGATTAAATATTATATTAATTATATTTGGTAAATAATTAATAAAATTCATTGTTGTCATTATTTATATATTATATTGATCCATCCTGGCATCTGATAAACATAATCAAACTCCTTATCCTCTATATCGCATGGATTCCTGAATTTTAATTTATGTATTTTATTCATAAGGTGCCAAAAATGCACAACTTCAATTTTATCAGTTACTTTTTCGCATTCAAATATGTATATGCTAGATTAGAAAAGAACAATTTGATTAAATATATTACCTAGAGACTTTACATTATGCCATTAAAGTTGGCCATAGTGAGCGCAATTTATCTTTTGGGAGTGAAAATCTGTTGCAGTGAAAGTCGGATGCTCGCCGCTAACGATCTTACGTTACGACAAAATGCTCCGGTCAATCCCCACCTATAGGTAATGGTTTCTGAATTAATGGATGTTTAATTACACTGGTCAGCAAGGATTTTGTAACCAAAATTTTTATAACTATTTTGGACTAAGTTAATCGTTCTTATTCAAAGTCTATATGATGACAAGCTTGTATCACATCAAGTTTTGATGTTACAGTCATATTATTGTTTGCATGGACCCCATAAGTTGAAACCGTAATAGTGGTTGGTATCTAGACATGTTTTCGTCTACGGCCTAAGGGATTCAAAAAAAGTATTGATAATTGTGGAGTAACAGTGGCAATATATTAACTTATTAATATTGAATACAATAGCATTATATGTTAATATATATTTATGCATAAATAATAACTTTAGTCAAAATCAGAATTTAAAATATCCATAACTAAAAAAATTGTGTGCTACATTTTTTTTGCTTTCGTTTTTGAATTCAGCTATGCAAAGTGCATAAAGATCAGGTATTTTCATGCCAGTTACAAAATAAAAGTTGTAAATTGTTGGCCAGTGTTACTATTTACGTTTAACCAAAATGTTTGCATTTACTATTGATTTCACTCCATCAAGTAGTAGTAGGTTTTGCAAAAATTATCTGCAAAAATTTTGGTAGATTACTGAGATCATCCAAAATTTACCTATATTTGTCATCAATATGATTTGGTAAAAAAAAGTGTACTAGAATACTTATATTTCTAATATCATTTAGGTACCAATATTTGCTTCATAAGTTGGCAACCATCATATACAACACTGGATGTTTTTAAAACTTTTTCGCTTATTGCATCTCGACTGTCTAAAACAGCATCATATTATATTTACTTATCCTTATATTTACTTAACCTTGTGGATATGGAAACTGTTGCTAATGCTGCCATCAACTGCCAATTATATATTGGTCAAACAGAATTTTCTTAATACCATTTTTCAATTTTGTACATTTGCTTGTCAAAAAAAAATTTTGATGTTTATAAAACAGGTAATTTATTGTGCTAAAATTCTCATTAACTATAATGATTGTTTTTTTCTGGCCAAGCTCAAATTTTGGTTTTTCAGCAAATACGACACGTTTCTCATGAAAATTTTGTTTCTGGGATTTGTGATACTTTATTTGTTTTTTAATAATTTAAAATAAATATTTCAAGGTTGTCAATAAACGCCCTGTGATTAATCAATGAAATACTTATATATTTTTTTATTATACTGAATCCGTGAGTCAAATATATCAACAATGCCCTGAAAAAAGAGTAAAATGCTAGAAATTGAAATTAACAGGTAGTCAAAATTAAATTCATCACATCGAATATATATTGAATATATTATAACGATTGTTGAAATATTAAATTCGTTTTTATTCCGTTGCTGCTTGAAGAAATATTATTTTATTTATGATTTTTAGATAGATGTTTTATTCAATAGTAATACAACTAACCCCGTTTTTATTGGTAGGAAAGCACCGATGGATATATTTTTATCTTTTGTAAGCACTTAACCCTTCTTTTATCTGTCATTTTATAATGAAAAGCATGACGTTTTCGGTGTAATTTTATCTTATGAAACTTGAATACCCAAACAACCGCATTGTTCGGATTGTCGTCCGTATCTTATGGCTTTAAGTATGTATTTTTTTATTATTTTATAAAATAATGCTAGTAGCCGTATATGATGTTTCCAATAATCTGTTATGATACAAAACCAACTGCCTTCTAAAAAATTAATTTATTGCAGAATGACAGAAAACAGTTTATTACCAATAACAATAGAACTTGCCGGTGGAGTAGAGCTACTTTTTGACAAAATAAAAGTACGGCAGGTAATGAAATTTATACTTTTTTGTGTCATGCTAAATAAAATATTCATGAAATTGTCTGAGAACAGTGGCGTCTTCAATTTTTCAAAAGATTCTTGCAAATCGGATTTACTGAGGTCCTCTTTGTGCAAACTTAGAAATAATGTCTTCTTTCAAATCACAGATAACATGTTCAATTTATTGTATACTTGCTGTACCTGGCCACCTGTTGCTGTCTCAGCCTGGTTAAATAAAAAAAATAGAAAGAACACATTTCTTATGTGCAAAATTTCATAATGCTCTTCAAGTAATAAAAATATTACAAATATGTGTAGCAACAATTCAATAGAAAACTTTGAAAATGTAATGTGACAGCCCTGTCAAGAAGTACGCTGTCCGCCATGAGCCATATTTAGTATTGTGTGTGTTGCTGTTCAACAAATGGCGGTCTATAAAAGGTGCAATAAAAGGTCTTTAAAAGAAAAAAAAATTAACTTGTCATAGATAAAAACACTGATAAATAAAAACATGCGGGTATTGAAATGCAATGTAGTGTCAAAATTTTCAAAGAAATCGCTAAATTACTTATGATTTAAGATTATGAACAAACAAATGTTCTTATAGATTTAAATCATGTTTGTGATTCTTTTTTAGAATGTATCAAATAACACAAAAGCAGGGCTGTGAGTCTATGTTTTCAAGTGTTGTATTTTCCACTTTTTGATACGCGTGAAAGTTAAAATTATACCTATTGAATGTAAACTAACTAAATTAAATTTTTTACTTCTATTGAAGGTTGAACTGCCGCCAATAAATACATTTCTGAATGCATCATCACCCTCAAAACAATGGACCGTCAGAGATCTCTTAAAGTGGATGGAGAAAAACATTCTTCGAGAAAGGCCCGAACTATTCCTTCAACAAGACTCGGTCAGGCCCGGAATACTGGTTCTTATCAATGACCAAGACTGGGAACTATGCGGAGGAGTAGACTATGAAATCCTACCCCGGGATTCATTTCTCTTCATATCAACCCTTCACGGAGGTTGAAAATACACATAAGATGTCGAAGGCGGGGGCTGCCCCCACTAATCGAAGCTCACTTAAAATGAAACAATGACTATTTTAAGATTTTAAGTGTGTCCAAATACTTTTTCACAAAATCTGGATTATCTCCAATTACAGGAGTTATTTTCATTTTATTTTTTGACATCTCATCAAGGATTTTTGGTTGTCAATAATGGGTAGAATTGGTGAATGTTACACGTGTGTAAAGTAATCACTTAAACCAGCCTATGATGGTCGTCAGCCCCGTAAATGCCCAGACTTCCAGATTCTTCTTCATCTTTGATGAGATGTCAAAAAATAAAATGATTAATTTATCCAACCGGTCTTCTACAACAGTGTTCCACAAAGTTTTTCTATTCAAGGTACACCTACCAAATTAAGAAATTTCAGAGGTGCATATTTATTTTTAATATTATGTTTTATTCGAAATGTGAGCCTACTTAACTGAACACAGGCTATCAAAATTTGGAGCAATAGTGTCATTTTCACAAAACTAGACTTTTTTCGCGGCTCACCAACTAATCACCACGGTACACCAGTGTGCCGCAGCACATACTTTGCAAAACAATGCTTTACAATGCCATGATCGCCAGGCCGGCCATACAAAATTAACTTGTAAATATGGTCATCTTTATGCTTGTTTGTGACCTATTTCAAGTGGTACTTTTAATAATGTAAAATATGGAGCATGTATGTACGTATTCAACACCACACAGTGTACATATTTGGTAAGTCTTCATAATATCATTTATATATAAATTTACATAAATATATATTTTAGATTTTACTTTTCCTAAAATGTTATCTACCGGGAAAAGCCTTACTATACCTCGTAGTACCTAATGGGTTAAATCCTTTTCTTCAAACCTCATCCACACCCAATGGTGCATAGGACACTGCATCATATAAATGCTTCGTTATCTTGATTGTTAACACATGAAGGAAAATTATGCCATCTGTAAAAACCTATACAAAAATAGTTTACCCTCACTATTTTGAAATGTATAATTTTTTTTAATATGTATTTTTATATATCTGTGTAAATAATAAAAATTAGGCTATTTTTATATTTACCTGTGTTTTTTTTATATTTTATTTATATATATTATTTGATTATTCCGTAAGAAGGTTGCTTTTTTGAAATGTATAAATACTTATTATTGTCATTTCAAAAAGCATATTGTTTTATGTTAAAGATGACATTTGTATTTTTGTTCTGTAGGATTTCAGTACTAGTATAAAATACTCCGATCAAACATAATTAAAAATTAATTATTTTACTCCATTTGTACACCTTTTTTTACTTAAAAATTGTGTGTTGCTAGTGTATAAAATAAAAGCTTTATTTTTCTATATAAGGAACTCTTGTTACTCAATCTGAATCTATGGAGGAAGCCCTCTACTATATTTTAAATAAGGAATACTAGATGGTACAATGGTAGGGGTCCAAGTAAAATGCCAAGAATTATTATTGTAAATTGTATGGAACTAACCACTGAGATATGGTAGGAATGAATTTGATTTGAAATTGGCTCCTAGGTATTGCCAAGCAGATGGACTAAAATGGGCATATATGAATAATAAAAAATGGATCCCTACTTGGCTGATATCTGCATAAATTTTTCTATTCATAATTTGACTTTGCTTTTTCATTGGATTAAGACATTCTATTTGGAAATGAAACTCATTACACCCATTACTCACTACAAATTTAAATAATGGGCTATGTAAATTGATTAATTTTTCAGAAGCGAAAGGTTACTTATTATTTATCAAATATGTTTTTACTTTGCAATTTTTCATGTATATATATTTTTTTTTTAAAGAGAAATAAATCGTTTTTATTATTTATAAAAATATTTCAACTTCATACTACATATTTCTGTAAGCCTCATTTTTAGAAATAGGTATCAAATTGTGGTAGAGTGGATTCGAACCGAGAAACTCTGACTTAAGAGTCCGTGACACTAACCACGGGACCACAACCCGACTCATCATCTCTACTATCACTGATATCAGTACAAATCAAAAAGTTGTATACGATTCTACTAATTTTTTTTATTTTGCCAGCTGTTTCCACTTGTGGGGCATTATCAAACTGTTTGGCAATAGTTTGATAATGCCCCACAAGCAAATGGAAATATTAAATTTGTAAAGCTGGTGATAAAACTAGATTCTCTTGTTAAAATGCCTTTGTCATACTGAGTAGATTTTTCTTAAATGTACTCTCAAAACATATTCACAATATCACTCGTTCGCATGCTATGATGTAAAAAGATTTTATTATAGTCTCATGGATTATTTGTCTCTTTGCCAGCCTTTCATCTTTTATGAGACTCATCAAAGAACTGTTACAATCTATATTTGGTACTGAAAATGTACTCAGTGTACATTAGTTGGTTCTGTCATTAATTTGGGAAATCACTGTGAACATTTTTAAGCCTTTCAGTGTTGCCTTACTGCAACTTATAACGCCATCTATGATGTCACTTTGTACGATCTATTGTAATGGTTTGAGTCTTGGTTATTGGTCGTATTCATGTCTATGGTATGGTGGCGCTACTGATAAGTTATTCACAAACAATCGAAAATCTTTTTGATTTGGCATACATATTGTAAACTTTAACGAAAAAGAACTTTTTATAAATGTTTGCATTCTTACTAAATGATGTTTGTCAAATATATGTATGTATATACAGGACTTTTTTTCCATGTAACGCGATGGAATGGCGTTCTCGCACCTTTTTTCGCTGTTATTATTTTTTTAAATCAATTAGACGCAACAATGTTTCTGCTTACATAATTACAATCTTTATTTATACAATTCCTAAAAATGATAAAATATGGTATTGTAATGAATATTTAAATGATACTTATTTGTTTTTTGTTGTAAAAAGCTTGACATGAAGCGAGTTCCGGGACCTTTTTTTATTTAAAAAAAAAGCTCTGCATAAATATGTATATTATGTGAGTTGTAAGAGATAATATCATACGATATGCCCTCGCGCGTCGTCGAGTAGAATGTCGTGATAAGGTTGAAAATTCGCATAAAAATTTTATCGCATTTTTACCGTTCCAAACTCTGCCAACTCCCTTTTTTCTGAAATATATATACTTATTTATGTTTTTAGGTTACGTTATTATGTTTAAATTATATTGAAAAAATCATTATTTATTATATATATATATATATATATATATATATATATATACACACATATATGTATATATATATATATATATATATATATATATATATATATATATATATATATATATATATATATATATATATATATATATATATATATATATATACATATATGTATATATATATATATATATATATATATATATATATATATATATATATATATATATATATATATATATATAAATATATATATATATATATATATATATATATATATATATATATATATATTTTTTTTTTTTTTTTTAAATAAAATATTTAGATATTTATCCGCTTATCTACGACCTTGAACGATGACATGCCCATGCGTTATCCAATAACAATTTATATACAAATGGCACAAAATTAATGACCCTATCAGAAGATGTTATAATTTTTGCAAATGGCGTAGTACGTCAAACATATTTGACATTTGTGAACTAGACAGCTGCAGTATTGATGAAACGGGCACAAATGTGTATCAATACTGGCGGCAGCCACTTGACGGATATCATCTTTACTTTACAAAAAATAGGTTCAAATAAAGATTTCCATCACTCAAAATATATTTTTTTTTATTTAGTAAAAAAGTTATTAAGAAAATAAATTGGATTATTATTTTTTCGGCAGCCTAAATCCGTTTGTATACTGCAGCTGTCTGTTTCACAAATATAATTGACGTACGGCGTCAATTGCAAAAATCAAAACATCTGCTGATAGGCTGTTTAATTTTGTGCCACAATATGTAATATAAAAATTTAAAAATCTCAAAGCCATTGATTTTTTTGGATAAAACTTACATTTTATAATAAGTGATTACTGATTACGATTAGCTCGTCAAAAAATCTTTTATGACGTTAAAATCGAAGATATGATCTTCTTTGATAAAATAATGACATGGGATAGATAAGTGGGTGATGAATTTAAGATTGACGCACTGACAGAAGAGATTTGATGTGAATAAAGTGTAAAAATCACCATCCGGCCCAGCCTAGAGGAGAGAGTGAACACATTATCATTTGAGCGACAGAATTTGTCGATTCCATACATACGAGTACTCATTATTATATTCTTAAATACATATGAAATACTACAAAAAGTTTTTTTGGAACAAATAAACTTCGTTTAAGAATGAAATTAGATGATAACAAGTTTTTATTTTATTTATTAATATCTCAATGTAGATGAAGGAAAAAACGAAATCCAAGCCATTTACAGGACCTGTCAATTGCTGGTTTAAGTGACCAATGTATGCTTTGTAACGTTTACGATTCTATCCGTGATGACAAATCGTAAGCTCCGTATTTATTCTGGGCATTTGCCCAGACTTAAAGACAAAAATTTGTATGTAAATAATTGCAAAGTGCAGCGAATCTACAATTTCGGAACTAAAATTTGGACACACTCAATATATTGTCAAATTATTTCATTTATATTCTCTTCTGTCTGCAGTTACACACATTATGGATTAAGGCCTTACCTGCAATAATAAAATTCAATAAGCGTCCGGCTGCGCTGAGAGCCAGACATCACTTCACGCCCATTTTTAAAAAATAATATTTATTTGACTTTTGTTTTGTTTTTTAGGATGTTTATTGAAAAAAAATTAAAACCATATGTTTATTCCGAAAAAAAATATTTTTTCATTATAAAAACGTTTTTTCAGATAAATTCAATTACGTCAAACGTTACCTGGGTTTAAAGAAAATTAAGTTGCGATTTGTCGAACACTGGACCTTAAAAAACGATATGTAATATTCAATTACACACGAAACCACTCTTCAAATAACGGTCCGTTTTGTTGGTCAAGATCAATTCAATACTAATGACATTGAAAACAAGTTTTATTTTATTTTATATCACTGATAAGTATTTACTACAGTGTTTCTCGGCTTCACCTTCACGTATAGTGTAATCAAGGATACTTTTTTTAAGTAGAAATCTGTCAGTTGAAATTTACACAGTATGTATCTTAGATGGTAAAGTAATAACATCATGTTTCACTGCCAACTCTTCGTTTTCAAATACATACTCGAATAACCAAATAAATTCACTTATTTATTTTTTTACAAAATTTTTAATAATATTAGTATATAACAACTCACCGAGATTTTTATGTCTACCAGTTTCGAGACGTACCCGTCTCTTCGTCAGGACAATTACTACCACAGCATGCAAACAATACCACCCTTCACCACCACCATAGCACCTTGTTGTTGCAAGTAACTTGGCAATTGTAAACCGTTTTCTGTGAATAGTGTTAAGTACTTATCTTTATGTGAACTAATTCGTTCATACTTACCACCCTCATCAATTTCATAATATTAGTATATAATTACTCACCGGTGAGTGGTTATAGACTAATATTATTTACATTTTTGTAAAAAAATAATTAGTAAAAATGACTAACCACAAAGTAAATGCTATACATATTAATAATACAGAGAATATAAATAAATTCACATACCATTGGATTTTCCCATGTTATTACGACGTTCAAAGTACCGAGTAACTTAATTACGGGTTTTATATGTACAAATTTACGATTGGGATAAATCGCTTAAAACCTGTTGCAGTAAAACTTTGT
This sequence comes from Brachycentrus maculatus, assembly GCF_059751285.1. Classification (NCBI taxonomy): domain Eukaryota; kingdom Metazoa; phylum Arthropoda; class Insecta; order Trichoptera; family Brachycentridae; genus Brachycentrus; species Brachycentrus maculatus. The sequence goes on along the minus strand of NW_028281018.1, from coordinate 201,338 downwards.
ATTTGATATCAACGCCAACGTCTTCTTTGTAATTTTGATGCAAAAATGTCCAATAAAACTTGTCCTTAACATCTCCACAATTTTATAGTTCTCAAAAAAATAATCCGTGGCTATTTTTTGTTTGGTTAATGATTTGGAGATCCCTGATTCGATTCTTAGAGGAGTCAAAATTAATAGTGATTTTCTACTACAACACTTAATTAATTATGTTATAAATAACTCTCTAGGTTAGTACCTCCAATGCTTGACTGGTCACATTGCTTTCAAGTAATTAACGATCAAGATAACACCGCTTACGATGCATTGCCCTATGCACTATTGGGTGCGAATAAGTGTTTCAATGATAAGAAAATTTCAAAAAGGTATAAAACACTCCTCATCATTCATCGTTCACATTGCCATTTAACTTTACGACCGCTTTCAGAATTACTATTCCATTAAAACGAAAGACTATAGTTGACCTGACGAGGGAATGGCAATTCCGAAACCAGTTCTCGTAAAGTATGGTTTTGAGTTTTATTACATAAAGTCAATGATAAACGATTGATACGTACATATTCGTACCTACACACACCTAAAAATAACTGAAAATGGGTCTTCTGTGTTTTATTTCTACTTTCCTATCGTTTCGGAGAGTCGAGAATATTGAAAGTATTGTGTTTTTCGTATTTCTCCCACCATGTAAACAAATTAAGCGTTTTTTTGTGCATGAATCAATCGCAATTTCTTTATAATTGTGTACATAGCAATACAGTATCCGAGAACAGATGTCATACATCATGATGTTAAATGTTTACCTAGCGTTAGAATCACTTTACAGTAGAGTTGTTCAACTTTTTGACTTGCTTGGGCCAGATTTTTTATGTTTGATCTGGTAACACTGATGATAGCTAAGAAAACGTTAACTATTATATTTTATAAACATTTTTCACATGTTTCACTAGTTAAAATTTCATTTATAAGAGTAAAACGTTGAAGTTAAATGAATTAGGTGATTGACATTGAAATATCGTTTTCGAAGCATTAATACTAAGATATTTGATTCCATGAAAGTATGTACTTAGTTGAAATTTTCATGAATTCCTGAGATGTTTTTTTAAATTATTTTTCATATAAGTATGTATATTTTTTGTTTATACAATATTCAACTTTTTTATCTTTCAATAAAACGTATTTTTCTTTATGTCATGAACAAAAAAAAATGACATTGGCATAGAGTCTATGCCAATGTCGTTTTTCTATGCCATAGACTATGCGTGGGTATACAAGATACATAGTTATACTATTTACTATATTGTGTATTATAACATAGTAAAAATACGTTGAAAATCAGAAAAACATAAAAAAAACTACAAAAACAAAAAATCAATGATTCCGGTTGAAAGTTTTATTGATCGAATGATTTTTTTAAAAAAAATAGCAATCGACAAATTAATGTAGTTGCTTTCAAATAACGATGAGATGAATAAGACATGATTGTAAAAGTGAGTGGATATTTTTCCCCGAAAAAGAAGTTATAGAACTCCAGTAAAGAGACGTGATAAATAAGAACTTAGTCACATCGTAGCTCCATGCATTCAAGTTTAAGTAAGTACATAGTTGTTTATATTTTTCGTCGAAAAATCACAAAGTTTGTTAATTTACGATTTTATTTTGGGCCGCATTGGTAGCCGTCCTGGGCCGTATGCGACCCGCAAGCCGCAGGTTGGACACGTCTACTTTACTGCGATCGATGGTGTTATTCGTGTTCCGACGATTAGGTCGAACAAATATGACGTACGGGTACGGCATTCTGCCAAGTGTAGTTTTTTTTATTGGTTTCCAAATTAATAAATTAGCCTTAGTATGAACGGGGGGAATGATAGTGGGTGGGTAATGAGAGTCCTTATAAAATAAGTGATCATCAACTCTCAAATCACTCGGAAACATGTGCAAGGATGTATAGCATATTCTGTTTATATAATATTATATATCTTAAAAATAATAGTGAATGTGTATACTAAACAATAAATTAATGAGGTTTATCCTTAGAAACAATACAATAGATACAATGGATGCAGAATTTATATCAATCAAGATTTATCACATAATTAATTTATCTGTCTTATTCGTCTTGTCATATTTCCTAAACAAGACACCACTAAACCTGATAGATCTTTATACCCTATTACCTTTAATTTAATTAATGAGAATATGTATCTTGACAGAAAAAAGCCATACATATTTTCCATAAACAAGTTAGTGCAATCGACAAAACGGTTTAAAAATAACACTTTGTTCTAGAAGAACTCCGAATTGTATTTCGAGTCGATTAAGTATACAGTAATTTATTCACACAGTATACAATAAGTTCAATACTACCTGTTTGGCAGTGTGTACATTAATAATTGTGTGTTTACATAAGCAATTCAACCAATTCATGTGAAGAAATATGTTGCTGCTTATAACTTCGACTGTGAGGACTAAGAATACCAGACTCGTCACTTCTATATAAATATTGAACTTTAAGAAAAATACACCATGACCTTAAACTGAGATCCTTCGTTATATGAAAAAATAAAAACCATAGAAACTGTCAATAATTAAAATATGTATTTTAAAGAAGTTTTCATTTCAGTCAGTAGGGCGTACGAGTACGAATTATACCTTTCAATCAAAAATCACATTTAAAACCGACTAATTAATGATCAGCATCATATGTATGTATGTATTGTCTTGCTCCGAAGAGTAGTGGTAAGTGCTCTTAGCTATCGTGCTGGAGATATCGAATTCCATCAAAATAAATATTTAACGATTTTTCACTCTATCACAAAACCTATTAAAAATATATTGAGAGCTGGAAATAAACAATACGCAACCAAATTTTGCACTGATTAGCGTGATTCGGTTTAAACGATTAAATTAAAAACCGGATCATGTAACAACTTCATTATTTAATTCGGTATCTTAATTCGATAGCCTATATCTACTTTGTATGTATTTTACATGACTATGTTATCCTTGGAATTGTTACTGTTAATTCTTCTGTCTTTTTTGCTAAAATCTATATTATTATCCAATATATTTATTATGTGTATGTACCTGAGCCAAAAATATAGAAAACCTCATTTGTATGAATATTCTATCTACCCGTTATCTTGTTTGAGTAAAATATAAACCACTTACCAAACACAACCTAACTACTTCGGCATAACCAATTTCTGAGCTCTTTTGTTATTGTAAATATGTAAATGCATAGCTTTATGCTTAAATCATTATTCATTGGTCAGTTCCGAGAAAAGATATATCAGTTTACAAGGTAACTAAATTTAATCGTTTAATCAATTTTTAAGATTGTTTGGAGCACGATTATTTTAAACATTGCAAATAAACATATAAAATTTTATTTTAAATAAAAAAAAGTAAGATAATAATGAAGCTGTATGTGCTTTTATGATTTTATTCGACTGAAATGTCGTATTACTTAATGCTCCCTATTATTTTATCGCGTCCAAATATTATTAACATAATATTGTTATAACATAATTACAACACATTTTTGTTTTATTTTTTCAAATAAACGAAATGCCATTACACAAAAATGTATCCTCATCATGCGTCTATAATATGTAAAATAGACGTTTAATTCGAATTGATATAAGTACTCGTATATTTTCAAAATCCGCCACATCTTTTCAAATAATTTTTAATGGTAAAAAATAGATGTAAATCAAAACCAGCATTACAGAAACACGAATCGTCCTTGAAATAATTGTATCATTGTACATACATTTCGTGAGTTTTTTCAATACGCATTTTATTTTAATTTTAATGATCGGTCGTTGTAATTTATCGTGGATACATTACTTTGTCGGATCAAAGATCAAAACGTAGTTTTCTTATTCGTTTTTCAGTCTTGATCCTATGTCGCAAAACGAGTAATGAAAATTACTCACCGGAAATATTATGTATGTGACTTATGTATGTAATATTTGGGATTTTTTAAAGAAATAAATAAAACCAGGAAAATGCAGTCTAGCATCGCGTAATCTAGTCTGTCGGCTGGCGGCATGATGAGTGCGTGCAACGCGTAAGTGGTCCGCAGCGTCACGTGATCAGTGATCAATGATCAGCCATCGCCAGAATTCTCAGGTTTCCCGCGCAAGGCGCTGAGAAATCTAAATTACCTGACGGCCATTTGGTTTCACTTTTGTAATCGCCATTACGCAACAGCCATGTAAACAGAGCCGCCATGTTGTATATATAACTCGAGCAAGGGAACGATCAATTTTCTGCAAATTAAATTGTGAACCTTTTTACGTGCTTCATTATTGATTATTACAAGCAGGAACCGCACCTTTGTGATTATTCGGAAAATTGTAACTCGTGAAAATTCGATATGACGCACGAGACGTATGATATCGTATGACATTTGAAATTTAAAAAATAATCAAGCATAATTCGTATAGTTGAAATAATTTTTAGTACCTATAAATGGAAGAAAATTGTTCTTAATAAATCCAATCAAATTAAGAATTATAACCTTAATAATTAAATATCGAAAACAGTTTAACAATACACATGTAATTTATTTATTAAGGCAATAGTTTTTTTACCTTATATTATACAAAATAATGCGTAATAATCATGGCAAATTGTTTAAAAATGTAATGTAGGAGTATTTTTTATAAGTTTGATAAAAAAAAAACAGCAAAAAACACATCGCTCACGGCTTTCAACAACGTCATATATCAATAATCGTCAATTTTCAGTTGTCCATGTTTTCGGAATGTCCAGAAAATATACTATATCCCAGTAAAAGCGGCATATTTTTAACTTAATATTTACCCACTACAGGGCAGAAAGTGTTGATATTGCATTTTGAATAAAATGTATTGTTTAATACTTTTTTTAAATATACTAAATACTTTTCAAATGGAGAAAAAACATTCAGGTTTAACCTAAAAAGATCTGTTGCACAGTAAAAAGTTCAATAAGTGGCTTGATATTTATTTTTAATACATTTTATTATATTTTTAAACTTACTCTAACTTACTTTAACTTACTCCTGAAAAATCAAGTTTTTATATATTTGACGTTGTTGAAAGGAGTGAGCGACATGTGAAATTTTCATAATAACATTAATAGGCTCAGAAAATAGGCATTTATTAACTTGATTTATTAACCTGGATTTTCATTCTGACCCGACGTGGTTTATATACCTCTATAATCAATTATATGAAGACAAGGTGATCAGTCCTGAGCTTCAGATTGTTGACTTTACAGTGAAATATATATATTCAATGGGATACTGTGATGTAACTGAAAGAAAAATATTTCTGTCTTTTTTGGGAAAATTATAATTGGGATTTTACCAGTACTTTCCTAATTTTTTATTTATATTTTATTATTTGATCATATTATACTTATGTTATTGCTTAGCATATAAAATAAAATAAGTTCATATTTTGTTTATTAAAAGCATTATTAACATTGTTGTATGGTAATATAACACTCTCCTTATCATTCATTGTTCACTTTGTGTAATACCACTTTTATAAAAGTGTTATTACACAAAGTGAACGATGAATGATAAGGAGAGTGTTAAAATCAGTTCAATTTATCCCTTCTCATGTATTGTAGGAGATTATATTATTTTTCAAAAACAACAAAGCAGAAACATTTCTTAGAATTCTGACAAACTTATAAATAAATGTAACTAAATCTAAAATTTTGTTACATTCACTTAGTACCAAAAAACGTGTGATTTGCAATCGGATATGAAACACATGGTACATTTATGATTATTCATAAGGTATTATGAAATTGATGAGAATTCTATTTATCAAATTATATAAGTTTTCCGTTTGATAATCTCTTCGTTTCCTTGTAAAAAATATATAATATTTACGTCTACGATATGCCAAGATTCTTAACCTTCCATGCTCTAAAACGAAAAATCTCGAAACGATACTTTTTGAAAAAGTTAATTAACACCAATCGCCATAAAAGAAAATAATGATTTTGGAAAAATTTTATAGCACCATGTTCTTTAAATATTATTTAAAGGGCGGATGTTTATTTTAAAACAAAACAATAATGAAAGTTATGTCGAAGGATTACTTTTCTTTCGGTACAGTGTCTTGTCAAATTTGTCGCATCTGTCAAATCTTGTTCGGATTCGTTAGAGTCACATAGCAATCGAACACAATTTTAACACACTTAAAAAATATAATAGCGAGCTAAAATAATATTTTAACAATCATGTACCTATTTAAAAACACATTTTTTGAGGAGGTGAGAAAGTGAGACTAAAGTTATTTAGAAAAATATTTTGTAAAAAAAATTTTAAAAAAATATATTTGTAATAATTGTGCATCCCTGAAGATGACAAGGTTCTTATCGGAAACCTGTTGGAGAAAAGTACCAAAAATAAAAGTGGCTAAAAACGAAGCTCTAGTTTTATTTTTTAATGTATTAAGCATGTTTTTATTTTATAAAACCACTTTTTCCCAACCAATCTGTAATCAAATTTAATCACAATACTAGTATAAAGTTAGAAAAATGGAAATAGATCACCAGACGTAATGTAAACAAACTGTGTAACACATTTAATCGGCCAATATTCGCATGCTAACGTGTTTTTATTTTTAACTAGATAGTAATGTTTGCCACACGATTTTTATGCAAGGAGAATTCGTTGCGGGAATACATAATAGATTCAGGTAGCTTAATGGAAGGACAGTGCTATCAGTGGCGGCGGTTGTACGCGCAAACAGGGATTCCGAAGATACAGTACAACCTCGATATAACGGACCTCTATAAAACGAACTTCGGATATAACGAACGAAAATTCGGTCAAATGTAAAAAAAACGTCCTGTTAATATTAGGTATACATGCTTAAATTCAAGACATGTAAACAATTTTTAGAGGTCATGATAATCACGCTAGCACTAGATTTCACACAAAATATGGTATTTTTGTGAGTTTATTTTTATTGCACCAATCTGGAAGTCTTTCCAGATATTTCTAGTATGTAACAGTCGTTTATGTGACGAATCGTTTTGGTAATACATTGTTATTGATAGTGACGATTATTGTAAGTGATTATTTTTATTAGTGTATTCTTTAGTGTTATTGGACATATTATTGTTATTATTGTCTAATAATTATAATTTTTTTATAATAATTGTAATAAAAAAGATAATCCTTTCCTGCTCGTAGACTTCATCTAGCCGGAGCGATAGTATATTAGGGGATTTCCTGATATAATCACGCTAAGGCTTCGACGCAGCTCACTGGTGTTTTCCACGCTAGCCAGGGATTCACGGTTTTATTTGTGTTTTTTTATTTAGATTTTTTTAAAGTTTTTTTTATTTATTTGAAACGTTTTTAATAAAACTGACTTTCGGCTTTAAAGAAAAATTATCATTAATAAAATTCAGTTGGCTTCCGGCAACGCATAGAGCCGACTGTCGGATCACGCCCAATTTTTTTTTTTTTAGAATATGAATAGAAAAAATATTTCTCTCTAACTCATGTTAATAACTCCTTTCAATAGCTCTTTTCTTGTCAAAAACATATATTTATTTCGAAGAAAATCTTATTTTTTCAATCCAAAAAATGACGTTAAAAAAAACAAATACTTCAAATGTTACCCGGGTTTAAAGAAAATTAAGTTGCCATTTAACTACTAGGCAACTATTTAACTTAACGGACATATAAAGAGTTATTAGTCCGTTATATCGATGTTGTACTGTACTTGTAAAAGCATTCTTATCGCGCCAAAGTCTGCACACAGTCGTCTGCCTACAAGGAAGGCGTATCTCGTATCTCCTTGCAAGTTGCCTCAGTCGGTTGTGGTGGTTCGTGCAAGCCGGTCGACAGCGCAACAGTTGGCCGTTATCGAGACATAAGTGATCATTACCGTCTGGTATAACTCTATATTTCGAGGTGTTTCTTCAGTCGCGGCGATATGGCACCTAAGAAAAATGGTGCCGCTACTGACAGCGGACAAAACTACTCCTTCCCTTACATGAGGGAAGTCAACACCAGGACTAATTGGGAGAACTTGAAACTGACTTTGTGGGACCCTACCGAGAGGACTGTTTTAGGCAGGGACAAAAAAGGATGGGGTGAGTTTATTTTTTCTTCTTCGTGGCTACATTCCAACTTATCATATTTGTAGACTGCTGGGGTCATCTCTCCTCGTCCTCAGGTTGTAGATCCTTCTGTCATGGACAACGTCACATAGGCCATGTCTCCGAACCATGTTTTCTCTTTGTAGCATCCGTGAATTTATAATTTATTTAAAACTAAAAAAAAACAATGACTCTGATAAAGATAAAACTAGGATTTCATTTATTAAACGCGGTAAATGTCTGCCTCAGTATTGGTTTAAGCGCATAAAAAGTGCAAAATAAATATGTCATCTTTAACTTATTATAGGTGTCTCAAGCTGATATGAAACGTCTATCGTTCCTCTATACGAAAGAAGATGGAGGTCTGAGCATCCTTGGGCTTACTTACTACCTTACATTTGGATGGCTTTAGCGATCACCTTATACACTTGTGCAACGGTCACCATTCTGCCCATTATTGAACATCCATGTTGCATTAATTCTTGGAACCTGTATATATGCGGTGGTCTCGAATGCTCAGACTTCCATCTTCTTTCATATACAGAGGAACGATACACGTTTCATATCAAGTTGAGAAACTTGTAATATTGACATCTTATATGTAGGGTGTATAATCCAGTGTCTGATATAATAAAATAAAATTGATACTAGCCACCGTGCTACTTCCCCGCAAGGAAAGGCAGAGAGAATATAACGCCCCACCACTCTGTCTTTGCAAACATTCTTATTCTTTTCTACATTCATACATCTCCTCATACATACCCGCCGATTAATCCTGACCTGACCGCTTTCAAGTATTTGTAATACTTGATCATGACATGTTTTTCTCGGTCTTTTTCTGCTTCTGTTTCCAACTACGTTCTTCCCATTTTTTTACCTCACACATTCTCGTTCTTTCCTCACTCTTTTTCAACATACGTTTCTTTATCTTAACCATGCTTATCTCAGCCTCGAATTCTCTCATTTTTCACCATTCTAACTTTTTTGTTTAGTTATTTATTATTGTAATATTTATTTAATATCACCCTGGTACATGAAAAGCAGAACTGATCATTTTGCCTTCGTACAATTAACGATTGAGCTAATACTGCGTGGATACAATGTAGTGCCTTGTGCACCATTGGGTACGGATGAGGCTTAGAAGAATAATAAACGTTTGCAAAATTAATTAAGATTACCAGGTTTTTTATATACTTATATAAAAAAGATCGTTGAATATTTTTATATGTCACATACACGAGTTTGTTAAAACTGTAAAAAAACTCATCTTATTATTTATTGTAAAATGATAACGCAAAGTTTTGATAAATATACCTAAGCAGAAACACGGTTAGCGTCGGTTTCCGATAACCTATAAAATTATATCCAATGTAAAAAGTAAGTTGATATAAAATTATATCTTTATTTCAAGTACCACGTTTCTTATCAATGTAAAGATATTATATATATATATATATGAATGTCGTGATGCATTATTTCTGTTGATTTACCAAAAATAAATTATTCTTCAGATTTTCATATCCGAGTTTTGCTGAAACAACATTTTTATCATTTGAGCAAACTAAACCTGTTTTGCAAGATTTTCTCATAATTTAAAGTATGTGTGTGAATTTCGAATGATAGTATTTATGTATAGTACGTACCTAAGCATAATTTCAATCTGCATTTAAAGATAACTTTTGCTTGGTAAATATCACTATTAATTAAAATCTACTATGATGCATGCATGTTTCGCCATATTCAATCCTATGAAATATTTCGCTCCTTTCAAGAATTTCATATTTCAAAAATCGTCAATTTTCATGTTTTCGGGATGCCCAGAAAATGTACTATATCTCAGCAAAAGTATTTGTAACTTAATGTTTACCAGCTACAGGGCAGAAAGTGTTAAGTTTGCATTTTGAAGAAAATGTATTGTTTAATTATTATTTAAAATATACTAAATATTTTTCAAAAGGAGAAAAAACATTTAGATTTTACCTTAAAAGATCTGTTGCACAGTAAAAAAGTTCAAAAAGTGTCTTGTTTTTTAATTTTTAATTCATTTCATTTTATTATTAAACTTTAAAAATTATCTCCTGAAAAATCAAGTTCGTACACTTACTAATTAATTTTTAAATTATATTGTTTTAATATTTGCTTTTAAAAATATATTAAATAAAAATATAAAAATTTGCAAAATTAATAATATTTTTGGAAATTTTGAACATTTAAATATCATATTGTTATGAAATTTAAAAAAAAATGTTTTGTCTGAAGTTTCTCACTGAAAAATGACTATCATTTTTGTCTACCAGTTATGAGTTTCTTCAGACAGCCATCATATAGTGTTTGTCCTGACGAAGAGACGGACACTTTACCGGTAGATAAAAAAACTTGGAGAGTGATTTTGTAGTCACATAACTAACAATTTGATAAAATCTCTGACGTTTGATTTGACAGTTTGATATTGTCTCTGAAACATGAAAATTATATTTTTTAAATTTTGGTAAATAAACACTAAGGGTGCTGTGAGTGTTGCGAATAATACCTAATAGAACCGAATAACGCTGAATGAACCCGAAGAGATTAATGAAAAAAATATCAATTGTAGTGCCCCATGCATCATTTACTGCGGATGAAAATCAGAAACAGCCCGAATAATACGGAAACAGGACGATACATTATTTATTCATGTCATCGTGCAAATAGTTGGCTGATTTCCAGCTTCAAAAAATCGAAATATTTGTTAGCCGAGGATTTATTCATTAATGGGATTAATATCTAATTGAGGAATTGAGTTGTTTTGTACAAACACAATTAGCCTACAAAGCGTCTTTTGTATACAATCGTCTCGTGATTATCATTTTAATTTAATAAGCAAACTATCTTCAAAAGCGTTTATGATGCACACTGTGAACACTTCAAAAAGTCAACAAGCTGAAGACATTCTGCGTCATAAGTGATAATAACTTTTAATATGCACGCATTAGTATGTGCTTCTATTATATTTTACCCTACTCGAGTTTTACGTAGATTTTATAAAATAATTATTTTCGCTTAAATGTTAAAAATATTAACATTAGCATTCTTCTTTTCAAATCTTTCCTTCTTTCTTCAGTTTCATTCCCATGTATTTCCTTTACTATAACTTTTTGCTTGCCTCTTTATATCATCTATCAAATTTACTCCACTCCCTATTTCCAAGAATCTTTAGAGCAGGACTTGAACCTTAATGATCAAGTACACACCGCGTCTATCTGTTGCTGTGTCCTATGCACCATCTGGCTACAGTTAGGGGCCGAAGAAAGAAAAAAGTAGGTAACGACTATCAGTTCTCCAGTATATTATATGAACGTAAAGAAACGTATTGAAACGTATTTTGCCTAAAACGTTTGTTATATTTTCTCATTTATATTTCATTTGTATTCTCAGTTATATTTTCTCATTTTTTTTCGATAAAACATTCAAGAAATTAAATAAAACATTTTTATATATTAAGGTTGCAGAAATCATTGTAACTTCATTTTAAAAATTTATATATATATATATATATATATATATATATATATATATATATATATATATATATATATATATATATATATATATATATATATATAAATAAATATATATATATATATATATATATATATATATATATATATATATATATATATATATATATATATATATATATATATATATATATATATATATATATATATATATATATATATATATATATATATATATATATATATATATATATATTTTATTTATTATTTTTTTTTTTGACATTTTTCATATTTATTTAATTTTCACATTTTGAAATCTGAACATAGATGAAGCATAATATGGAAGTCTGGGTATTTATAGGGCTTATGACCTGTCATAGACTGGTAAAGTGGTCACTTAACACACGTGCAAATTTCACCAATGGTTTATCAATCAATAACACACTACATTAATTTTTGGAACTCCTAGATATATTGATCAATCTCATGACACAGTACATATGCAAAATAAATCCTAAAAAGAGAACTCACTCAAACACACTCTAAATGTATTTATATTATTTTATTTTACTAGTTACCGTGTTTAGTAGTTACTGACATTAATCTCATATCGGTAATAATTTCCACGCATGCAAATGCACATCACTACAATAATCTATTAAGTATAATTATGTACCATTTTTTTCGACCACTTACATAATAAACGTGATATTATCTCTCTTATCGCTTAAGACGTACTTAATAAATGGTAAAATCAATCGGATTTTATTTTAAATTGATCTATTTGTGGCACTTTCCTATAACCAGTATTTACCAATTACGCACGAGTAAAAATTATCGACTTATCAATAAAATGATATCTAACCCAGATTCCGATATTTACGTCAAATTTGTAAAATATGACGTTGGTAATTTTCACATATCGCTCACTCCTTTCAAGAACGTCATAAATCAAAAATCGTCAATTTTCAGTTGTGCATGTTTTCGGAATGCCCAAAAAATGTACTATATCCCAGCAAAAGAGGCATATTTTTAACTTAATATTTACCCGCTACAGGGCAGAAAATGTTGTTTTTGCATTTTGAAGAAAACGTATTGTTTAATTATTGTTATAAATAAATTAAATATTTTTCAAATGTAGAAAAAACCTTCAGGTCTTACCTAAAAAGATCTGTTGCACGGTAAAAAGTTCAATAAGTGGCTTGATATTTATTTTTAATACATTGTGTTATATTTTTAAACATTAAAATCGTTCTCCTGAAAAATCAAGTATTTTGATTTATGACGTTCTTGAAAGGAGTGAGCGATATACGGGTTGTAATTTTAATACTTAGATTAATTTTTATCATTTACTAAATGATTAAACATATAATCCCAAATTTGGTTATCACTCTGATCAATAACGTGGCACGTTTATATTAATTACTACCTACTGCTTCCAGCAATGGTATTTGAGTTTCCTTCGTATATTTTAATGAAAACTACGTAGTATGATACCTACCATCAAATGTAATGGAATATATCTAGATATATTACATATTGACATCTCAACAGAGGTGAAGGATAATATGATAGACTGGGTATTTACAGGGCTGACGACCTGTTATAGGCTAGTTTGAGTGATCACTTTGCACACGTGTAGCATTCATTATTCTACCCATGATTGACAACAACACTACTAAAATTTCGGAAGTTGTATTTATATATCATTTTATTTCACATGTAAGTTCTAGGCACCATCTGTTGAGTTGAGAAAGTTTGTTTTTTTTTTAATTTAGTAGAGACCTTCATGAAATGTATGCTAGATCCTTACCGAATTATTTTACATATTATATGTCACATAAATTTACCTGTTATTTTATCCTCAATATTTTGGATATGACAAACTTCTCCACTTCTCACAGAGTTATTTTTATAATAAGTAGAAATATTTATTTAAAATCACGGCTTTATATAATTTTTAAGTGAATATTTTTTAAGTTTATTGCTCTTCATTAAAAATAATGCATACGCATAGAACTCTCATCAAGGGGATATTCGCAGACACAGAATTCATTCCACCGAAGACCACTGGAGAGGTCACATGTCTGTTCTCGCCCGATTTAAAAAAATAATGTGTTTTGTAATTTTTTATTTTATTTTATTAAATACAAAAAATATTTTTATAATTTTTTCAATTCCTTACCTTTCAATAACTCTTTTCTTTTCAAAACCATTTATCATAATTATTTTGAAGAAAAATTTATGTTTTCATTGCAAAAACGGTGTCTTAAGAAAAAAAAACAATTACGTAAAATGTTACCTGCATTTAGAGAAAATTAAGTTGCGACTTACTGGGGCCTTATTAAATATTCTAAACGAAGTCTCGTCTAAAGAGTGAACTTAAAATATGTAACTAGCTGGTCATTACGTTAATTTATGAACCTCACTTATCAAGCGTTAACAACGATCACTTTTTTTCGACCATTTTACATTTCAATGGGTCTCGTTTGACCGGTCCTAGTATATACTACCTCAGAAAATATCTATACCAATCCGGATGTAAGTGGTAATTATAACGTAATATGGCTTATAGTTCAACCTTACTTATTTTTTTATAATTTTTAGTTAATTTAACTAACTCGAGATTCCTTTTAAAATGTAAATTCCTCGACTTTCGAAAACCTGAAGTCGATTTATTTAGTAATGAATTTAAAAAAATATCATTAAATATTGATGTTCTCTAATTCCTGTATAATTTCTACTATAAAGTTCTCAATAATTTTATTATTTATTTATAAATTAAGTAATTAACAAAATGCTAAATATTTTCATTATTGTTTGTATTATAACATTTACAATTAGAACGAGAAAATTATTATAATTTTTTATTTATTTTTATTTAATTTCATCAATTGATTCGGCATCACTTTGTGGTAAAATCTATACATTTTTAATTTAAGTTTTACTTAGTAAATACCATTATTTCTTAAAATTTACTGTGACACTGTTTCAATGCATTCCGCATCATTTTACGGTGTTTGTTTACGGAAACATGTGTCACAGTGGATTTTAAGAAATAGTATTATTTACTGAGTAAAACTTATATTAAAAATATTTTTATTTATTTGGCATCACCCAGTGAGAGAATGTTTCTGCCAGTGTCAAGTCTTATTTTTATTTACAAAATAATAAAATAAAATAATATTTTTCATAGTTTCAATGCGTTTATCAGCTTTATCATTTTAGAAATTATGACCCCTGAAATCTAAAATTAGTTTCCGAAAGAAAAGTGGATACTTTTGTGGGGAGTTGGATTCTTGCCTGTGTATATTAAATTTAATTTATTATTACGAGATATGTATCTCCTTAAAATAAATTGAATATATTATGTGATCGTTAGTTATATAAATAATACTTGTATAATGTTGGCTGTGTACCTAAATATTTTAAGGTATTTTACTTATGTTTTGTACATAATACTCATTTTATTACTTCCAAAAAACGTGATGGCTCTTATTCCCATACATAATATAAACGTATCCTATTATAGATATTCCCAACTCCTGATGTATATGCAATCTTTGAAACAGGACCAAACAGTTACAATTCTATTATTTTTTTTACATTCTAGATAACATCTTTTTACATCCTTTGTCGGTAAAAACGATATATTTTTTGTGTAATATTACTATTACAAAATGAAAAATTTCAAAAATATTTTTCATGCAAACTGAAGTATGTTTATAATATAAAGTCAAGATATGTGTAATATTATAATATCTTTATCTATCATACTATATTTTCCAAGAATACAGATGAATGTTATTAAGATGTATTTACATGTCTTATTTATGCAGCTTGTTTGACTCGTGTAGAATTTAAGAATACGTTCAGCTGTTTGGAAAACGTCAATTGAGGGGCAGAAATATTTGTTGTGAATTTAGAAATAGATATTATATACTTAGTTAAAGTATGTCGGGTTGTGGTCTTGAAGTGAGTGTCAGAGTTTCTAGGTTCGAGCCTACTCTAGCGAAACATTTAAAAATAAAAATTATGAAATTTTTCTTGGTACAAAATACATATTTAAATAATACAAAATAGTTGGTAAATATACAAAAAAATTTAAATATAATGTTTCCTCGACTCGACTGTCAGTGTTTAGTTATGGTAGAATGGTGTATAATAAATTAATTATATATATATATATATATATATATATATATATATATATATATATATATATATATATTTATATTTATATAAATGTATATATATATATATATAAATGTATATATATATATATATAAATGTATATATATATATATATATATATATATATATATATATATATATATGTATATATATATATATATATATATATATATATATATATATATATATATATATATATATATATATATATATATATATATATATATATATATAATAAAGTGATAACTCAAACAACCCAAATGATCAGACATCGATATAACCTTTTGTTACTGTTAAGATTTCTATAATATGTTCTTGAAACAATACTTCAAGGGTACAAGCAAGTATTTGTAGGTATGTAAATATTTGGATACTAAAAATAATTATAAATTTAAACATGTGTTACATATTTTGAATGACTTTGTTTTGCTGAGTATGAACTGTACAGGAATACAAAACTAGGAGTTTATTTTTAGTGGCGAGCATACAAGAAGGTCGTATCTATTAGCAAGCCCTAACCAATTGCAAATATTGAATGTAGGTATAAATGTGTTTATTCACGTGAATCCCGGAAATCAGAAAAGGTCCATGTCAACTGCTAGAAAATAATCAGAAGACAAAAAAATTACAATTTATACCAATTCTTATAAGATAAGTAACTATATGTTTTGGAAGAAGTAATATGTATTCTGAAAAATTTGGTTTAATTAACGAAAATTAAAACATTATTTTCAACCACTTCTATTTTTGGTGCTTTTTTTCAAACCGGTTTCGACAAGCATGTTGTCAACTTCAAGAATGGAGAGATCAAAAATGAATGTGGTTAAAAACAAACTTTAATTTATTTTTATAAAGCTTATAAAATGTGCCACAATTTATCAGTGACCAACATTCAAGATTTTGGTTGAATTTTTTTAAATTAATACATTCAAATTTTAGTTTGTTGTAAGATATTGCAATAAGCCCTCTAATGTACATATATTGTTCAAGAAGGAAGAATTTTAAAATACACTACTTTAATAATGTCCACCTGCATAGTGCGCTGGTTACATCGTCTGACCACCATGCTAAAGATCCCTTCTTCGATTTTCAGGGGTGTCAAAAAAGTATATATTTTGTTTAATTCTAATATTTATTTTATATGTCCCAGGGCTGACACTTCACTGATCACCTTGCCGTCATAAATTAACCATTACTTACGTATTAATGTGTATTTACACATAGCACATTCATATGTAACATAAACACGGATGTAACATAAACCAAGTATTATACTATGATGTAAAATATATAGCTACTGAAGTTTGAATATAAAATTACACTTTATAAGAATGATACACAATGATTCGGTAAACATTTTGTTGACTTTATCAACTGTGGAAACATAACCTCTACCATATGTAAATGCAAATATTAGTCCGACCTACATATATTGCCATCGGTTTTAAAATCAAAATGATCAAACGGTCAGTATTGGAATTTTATTTTATTTAAGTCAATTTTTTATATTGTTCTCAGAAACTGTTCGTGTACCCCACAGATTTATTCGATCAAACTTGATTTGAAAGTTTTCCGGTATTATTTATTTTTCGATTTTTCTCTGTCTTAAAATCCCTAATTTCTTCATTCCTATTTCCATATATTAATAAAAACAAGTATAAGTAATAATATGTCCGCCTCCGTAGTGTAATGGTCAGCACGCTGGGCTGCCGTTCTGGAGGTCCCGGTTTCGATTCCCAGGGGGCGGGTCAAATAAATATAAGTGATTTTTTCACTTTAATATTTATTCAATTTTACCCTGGACTGGTACCTGAGGTGGGGGGCTGATCACCTTTCCTTCATGTGTTAACGATCAAGATCACACTACGTTTACATGATGCAGTGCCCTATGCACCATTGGGGTGCGAATAAGGATTGGAAAGAAAAATAAGTAATAATAAAATAGCAATTTTCAATTTTTTTAAATTTTAATATAAAATCATGATACAAAAAACACAGAAAATTTTTATAATTTAAACATGATTACGTTTTTTAAAACATTTTCTTATAAACCTTATTATTCTTATAAACCAGCGTATGACTGGTTAAAAGCTCTGTAAATACCCAGACATCCAGATTCTTTCTTATCTATGTTGAGATGTCTAAGTAATAAATAATTTGTTTATATGTGTAGTCAGGTACTTAAATAGGAGTAAGTTTACATGGGTATAGCCAGAAAGTCAAAATCAAAATTATGTATTTTCCATAGTTACATTTTATGGTTACTGTACATCCCATATTGCTACTGAATAAAACCCTATTATAGACTATGGTTGACATATTAAAAATGCATCATCTCATTGTGTTTCAATGTCCCGTTATATTTTTAACTGTCATGATTAAAAATTTAATTACGAGAGACAGTTTAAATATTTGCTTATGTGATAACAGTTACGATATTTGAATTTATTTTAATTTTAATTGCTTTATTTTAATTTCCGTCTATATCTACTTACAATACTCAGTAGAGAGTCGCACAAGGTTAAAACTAAAAACATATTATCTAATCTATAATAAATATAATCTAGAACTTATCGAAGGTGTAAGTACATTATTTTAATGTCTTATTTAATGCCTTATGTTGTGCTTTGAAAATGGAAGATAAAATGTGAGCGTTTTTATTTGTATGCCTTCTTTAGTTTTATGCATTTTTCGACACTTCATTGTCTATGGACGTTTTAGAAAAAAGGTCCAGGTTTTTGTATCAATAATTGGCCAAGGTATGTCTGATATGACGACTTGTTTCCTCACCCTTTTTCAGCACGCTCGCCTATTATTTGTTGTTTATAATGTTGATATTTTATAAAACTGTTGTTTTCATTAAAAAAAAACTACAGAAGAAATATATTATTAACATCATTTTGAGTGTTTCTAAATACAGGTTCCCAAATATGTTTTTTTCTGCTTTCAGTTGTCAGTTGTTTCTCAGTATATTAAAATAATCCGAGGCTCGGATCGTGCAAACAAATAAAAGGGTATCTGCTAAATATTTTTTTTCTGAATCTAACATAGATGGCTGTTGTGAATTCATATGTACTGTGTCATGAGATTGATTAATATATCTAGGAGTTCCGAAAATATGAGTAGCGTGGTTCTCAATCATGGGTAGAATGGTGAATGTTACACGTGTATAAAGTGATCACTTAACCAGTATACAGGTCGTAAGCCCTATTAATACCCAGATTTCCATATTCTTCCTTATCTATGTTGAGATGTCATAACAAATGGCTAATATAAAACTACATAAAAAATAGCTAATACAAAACTGCATAACAAATAGCTAATACAACACTACAAAACTACATAACAAATAGATAATACAAAACATTATCCACGTGGAGATAATAGACAGCGTTAAAAAATATTTTTGCATGATTAAAATTCGATTAGATATAAAGGTCAATTAAACTAAGATTTCATCTCGTACTCACGTAAACTAGTAAACACGTGTGGTATAGAACAAGTAGGTATATATGTACATAATTGTGTATCTAAAAAAAATACCATTTCATAATCAGCGGAGCAAGAGTTGCCGGTTCTATTCTGTAACTGCAAAACTAATTTAAAATATATTTATTATAAATTGTTGAGAGTGTCTGTGAATTATTTATCATCTTTTTTTTTAATAACTCAGTGTTTATATTTGGATTGTAACAATCTGCTACGCTTAGTATTTCCTTTAATAATAACATAATTAACAGAAGTTGTATATTTATTTTGTATAAATAAGCAGATAACGTAAGCAAGCTTTGGTTGCGATGGAGACCTAGCCTTCAAATTATAGATATGATTTTGCAAATGAGCAAAAATAATTCAGGTATATTGTAAGATATATGAAAAATATCCTTCTATTTACGTTTTATATGGTCACGTGGTATATGCAATACAAAGTGACCCCAAAGAGCTTAATTTGAGGGACCAAGGTCACCGCACGTCTGACACTAGCCTTACAACTATTCCGAGGAATAAATTAAGGAAAGCTACAGGCAGACGGTCTATTTCAGAAATAAGATTAAGAATTACGTATCTGAGACATCTGACAATGGAGTGCTAACTAGCTATATTGTGTATATATAGAAGAGTTCTTTAAGGTGGTATGGACAAGTAGAGCGAATGGATAACGAGGAAATGACTAATAAAATATATGTGGCGAATGTGTGAGCGATAACAGAACGAAGACGGCCGAAAAAGACTTCAGATCAATCAGAACCTAAAATCTCGTGGTGTCAAAAGTCTGCGTAATCGGAGAGAATGTATGACTAGATGTATGGATATGAAAGAAGCGAGAAGTTATATCAGGACAAAATAGTGTGGCGTTCCATCCTCTCTACCTACCCCTGCGGGAAAACGATATGATGGTAGTAGTAGTAGTAGTAGTAGTATATTTAAAGGATTAATCCGCAAAGGATTAAGAGGCTTGTTTGCAGGTATTATATATAGTAGGGAAGGTAAATGTGAAAAATACATCAAAACACCCAGACCAATTGAACATAAATCTTTCTTGGATTTATTTTGCACTTATCGAACCCGCGACGCCAGTTTCGCAGTCGAGTTTCTACCAAACTACGCCACGGCGCCTGTCTTATGGAAAAAGTATATCAAGCTTTTCATTGTATGTCAATAATTTTGCAATATAAGATCTTTGGGTTGTTTATACATACATATATATGGAGTATGGCAGTGGGTGTTATCGACAACGAACGTAACGGATAAGAATGAAGAAAAAAATTCTTAGAAATTCCAGTTGTTGTTTTCTTAATTCCAGTTACTGAAATACGGCACTAACCCGAATCAGAATGACTCATGTTGGGATAATTTTATAAACATTACTGTGTACATACTTACAGAACAATAAAAGTCTGCTTTTAATTTACTCTTATTTCGTAGATTAAATAAATCTTGAATGACTGCTCCTTGCCACTCTTAATCTGTTGCGAGGGACTGATAAGGTGAGAATGTTAAGATATGTATTATGTAAATAATATTTAGTAGTAGGAACGTTTAAATTTGGTTTGTGATAGACATGTGCAATCGATTTAAAAAAAACGAATTGATAACGACTTCTTTAAAAGAAGTCGGTTTTTGGATTCGACCATTTAAAGCCGATCAGTGCAACAAAAGACATAAATGGATTATTTTGCAACTGCTAGAAAAAATACAAACAACTCTCTATAATTCCATACACATCACTCCGAACGAATATACCACACTTTACCAAATGTGACTGTAATTATAAAATTATTTTCTGTCAAAGAAAATCACCCACAAATATGGGTCACTTCCTTTGAATGCCGGTAATAAAACGGTTTTCGGTAATAAGTAGTTTTCCAAAAATCGCTAATGTTTTTGAGTTAATTCGAACTTTATTTCAACAAACTTCTTAAAAATCATCAGATTCATCCTTCATATTAGGTAAGTGTTAAAATTAAATTGATTATGTTTGTTTTGATTTTAATAAAATATACTCTAAATATCATAATAAAGTTGCGCTTTAATTGATCCCACTGGTAAAAAAAGTGTCGTTTAGAATTACAGTAATGAATGTCATTGTGGTTTGTAAGATATGAGAAAGGAAAAAATTTGGGGGCGCTGAAAAATAATTGATTTTCAAAGCGGGCGATAGACGAAATAATTTTGAGAACCACTGATGTAGAGGATGTTTAACTCGATTTTTCTCTCGAGTGAAAAATATCTATTGAGTCGCGTTTCTCGCGAAGGTTTCGAAAATACTCATCATCGTTATGTAACGGTGATGAGTATGTATTGTTTATGTAACGATCAAATAAAAGAGATGTGTGTAATTCTGAAAGAATTGTGTTTTGATGAACTGACGCCATTGATACTTGAGTGACTGACGCGATAGGTTTGTAATCATAATAAAAGACTGGTCGCCAGACTGTGAGTGCCTTTCATTAGGTTCAGCAACATGCCAACAATTGATATTTGGGGAGAGCTAGGAGGCTACATACTTGTATTAGGGGATGAATAAGACACATTCCCTCCACTCACACACGCCTCTCAAGTAACCCACAAACCAAATTATATACATTTCTTATACATTTCTTATACATAGGTATACATTTCTTTGGGTGGCAACTGAATTACAGTATATAATACCACGTATTATACTGTAAAGCCGAATAAATAATTTGGGAAGGGTCTTTCGTACATTTAAATAAGTATCCTGCTAAAATAAAAATAAAAGCTTACTCAAATCAACCCCATAAATGCTACACTGAACTCACACATGAAACGACGTGTGAATTCTATAAAATGTTAAATGATATAAATGTTTCTTGAATGTTTTCCGCGGATACTTTGTGGCACATTTTATAAACTTTATAAAACTAAACTTTGTTTTAACCACTTTTTATTATTATTTATTATTAGTACACTTTAACCAACCGGTTTCGACAAGAACCTTGTCGTCATCAGAGTTCATTAAATTCTAAAACATTAAAATACTCATAGTTAACTAGATTCCCTTACCAAAAAATTGATGATGTTCTTGTCGAAACCGGTTATTAAAGTGTACTAAAAATAAGTTTTTTTTAAAGTGGTTAAAACAAAGTTGTTTAATTTTATAAAGTTGATATAAACGTATACGACTTACAAAAATTTGAGTTGTGTTGCTGTCAATCATGAGTAGAATGGTGAATGTTACACACATATAAAGCGATCATTTAAACCAGCCTATGACGGGTCGTAAGCCCTGTATTTACCCAGATTTACATATTCATTTTCATCTATATTGAGATGTCAAAATATTGATGTTGATGTGATGTCAAAAGTAAATATAGCATAAACGTCTAATATAACTGATTTTTTATTTATTCAAAAGCTAAATATTTGTAGTTACAAAACATAACTAATAACAAATTAGCTGGAGTGCTGGACTGATAACCTTGTTGTCATATAACATAGTTTAAGATCAATTTTACACCGGTCGATCCAACCCTTTGCCCTTAGCTCAGCCTTGTGCGGATATATTTTCCAATTTCCTGTATAAGGTTTATAACTGTTCCCCAGTTTAGTAATTATGTAAATATATAGATTTTAGGTAAAATATCTTACATAATGTAAAATTAAAATCATAAATATAAGTAACTTCATTGCTAACTAAAAATCATAGAATTGTATAAACTATAAACAAAATTTGAGTCCATAATTACTTGAAAATATAGTTAATCTAAACATAAGGAGTAAACCCACTCACACTTAAAAATAGGGTATAAAATTTGTAAAGTTGGTGTCTAAGTAGGAATATGATAAGCGGTGTTGCATAAGCCGTAGCTAGATTTAAGAATCACATGGACGTTAAGTAATTCTAAGGTTTACGAACGAGACCATTGAATATTTTTTTAAATTTTTTATTTTTAATTTAGCATATATATTTACATATATGTACATACGTGAATGTAAACTGAAAAACCATGTCATATACGCAATGCCATCAAAACATAATCATCTTCTTCTTCAAACCCTCATCCGCACTCGATGGTGCATAGAGCACTGCATCATATAAACACAGTGTTATCTTGATCGTTAACACTTGAAGGAAAGGTGATCTATCAGCCCTCCGCTTCAGCTACCAATCCAGGGTAATATTGAATAAATATTAGAGTGAAAAAATCACTTATATTTATTTGACCCCCCCCCCCTGGGAATCGAACATGGGACCTCCGGTACGGTAGCCTAGTGTATAAAATGACTAAAACTCACGAAAGCATTTTTTTAAAATGAGATAAAAGGGGAAAAATTAGTATCCAAATAAATATCTATCTAATATACTGGTTTAGATTCTTAAATTAGTAAGTGAAAAAAGTAAGCAAATATAATATTATTCATTTTAATTATACATAATTCATTATTTCAAATACCCGTGAGGCACATGGTAGCGTGTGGAGGCATCTCGCCCGTAATTTTATGTAGATTACAAATCTCCAAATGATGTGTTAAAAATCAAGTATGGTAATATTGTATTATGAATGCCTAATTGTGCTTTGCCTCGTGATGACTCGTTAAATTCAACAGGTTGGTTACTTAAAAAGAATTATAATAATGCTTGTTACGGTTTGAAAAAATATATTTTTTTGTTTATTTTCATAATCACGATGTGTACTGACCTCAAACGTCACTCATATTTATTAGCGGAACAAATTGAAATAATGATCTTTGATTTACAATAGAAACTACTCATTTCCATACTACATAAACCAATCCAAAAAGTTGTATGGTGTGTGTAACTTTATTTAGATTTATGTAGGTACAAAATTTTTAAAGTTTTTGGAAAAAAATTGGGCATCATTTAAGTTGTTATAATTGATGACAAAACACTTGTTCCACTTTTAGTTCATTAATGTAAACACAAACTATTGTTGTCTCCCAAAAATTATCACTGCACGTTTTAAAACTATTTCTTAAGTACCTAGAATTGGATAGCTACATAAGGACAGTCAGTCCATTTAATCTTCACATTCGTTTGAAAATGCCATAACTAGGCGAAACGATTGTCACAATATTAATTTTTGTGTGTTTTTTTAAAATAAAATACAACTTAGTAGACTCAAAAAATCTGTGTGTGATTTAAAAAATAATACATAAATTAAAATGGAGTTCTACAAATTAAACACCAAATCAATAAATAAACACGAACATCTATGAAAACTACAAGTATTGTCATCAACAGGGGGAAATACAATATTGTGTGTTCTTATTCGAGTGTTTTTTTTTAAATATATTTAAATTAATTAGTTCTGCGCTTTTTGTACCGGTCCTGGGTGAAATTAAATAAATATGACAGCGAAATTATTTTTACCCCCTGAAAATCGAATCCGGGACCTCCAGCAAAGTAGTAAAATTCATTTACCACTTCACCTTCTCTTAGCCTTCCGTTATTTATATTGTTTAATATTTATGGGCATATATACAGTTATCTATTAAATTTGATTATTCAGATGTATCGTTTACCTTGACACAACATGAACATAATGTATTCTCGTTTATTAGATATGTATGTATTTTATAAATATTTATATTGATTATCAATATGGTAGTCTAAGATCTCGTTAATAATTATAGCAACTTTACTAAAGTCCATAACTTATTTTAATATTCATAACATGTCGCGTGAAAATATACGCGAAGAAACATTTGCGAATTAAAAATAATAAATAATGAAGCACTGTTTTATGAGCATTCCGAATAATGGTTATACTTTTGGAAAAAAATAGTTTATAATGTTTATAAAAACAACAGAATAATAATGAACGTAACAAACTAAAAAAACAATGTTTTAATAACGAAAAATTGGATGTAAAATATGTAAGAATTTAGTAAAAATGTAAAAATAATTACTTGTACATAATAATATATAGTAAAGTAACATTTCAAATATATTTTTTAGGATTAACCCGCTATATTAAAAGCTCTGTTAAAAGAGCTTTTCAGCAGATGCAATAGGGGTAGGAAAAGAAGATATGAAAATAATGCACACCACTTTTTCACGATTTACATTTACTAAATTCAGTTCGTATATTTCATACAATTTCACGCGAGATGTTTTTTAACCAAAACTGGTAGGCCTATAAAATAGAAAGCAAACCAGTATTTTAATCATTGAATATTAGTTCTTAATTGATCAATCAGATCCACTTTTTAAAAAAACTATAAATTAACTTCCTTACATAAATTAAAAAAATAGGAAATATGTCACTGAAATAAAGTTAAAATATTTATTTCAGTGATAGCTATACATTTTGCTATGCAGGTAAATTTCAGGCAGTTTTAACGCAGAAATAGCTGCTACTGAAATAAAACATTATGTTCTTAGTACAGGTAACCGTGAATTCAAAACCTACAAAATGTGTTTTTTAAACGCTTTTTTAAGTGTATTTTAATTACTCTACTTTTTTCGTAAAAAAAACAGTGTAATTTTTTTCGTAAAAAATTAGCGTAAAATGACAGTAGAAAAATTACCACTAATATGTTTACTTTTCGATTTTGACTAGAATGATATAAGTGTTAAAAAATCGTTAATATTTGTACTTGTAACGAACGGTGCATTTAAAAATGAAGGTTAATAATCCTCACTCACCCCCTTCACCTCGTCGGGTGAAATATTGAAAATTGTTATCTTTTACCTATCGAATTACCATCGATCAGTAATCCCGTGTACTTTCATGCGATACTGATCAGCGCAATAAATGAACATAAACGCAGCCCAGTTAAGCTAAACGAAATTTCCAGGGATAATTATTAGAAATTTGAATAACTTTGTATTTTTTGTACTTTTTCTTTGCTTCGGTTTGTTCCAAAACAGAAACGCCAAAATAATAGAATTTCTTTTTTTTAGCACAAACGATTGATATATATTTTTTGACGAATTCTTACCAATACTACAAGAAAATATATAATTGTACTCGCTGAAAATGTCAGCGAAACACGCAATACCTATGCTCAAATTCGCGAAAGTTGAAGGATCGAAGACGAGTTACAATAGGATTTTTTTATTACTAATTTTCGTTTTGTTAAAAAAATTCCTTAGTGGTCCGGTACTTAGTAATCCGGGACTGGTCTTTGTGACTTCAATCGGACAGACTCGTGTCTAGCAGTCAAAAGGTTAATAGAGACATTGTTTACAAATATCACCCTGCCAATATATCGCTCACTCCTTTCAAGAACGACATAAATTGAAAATTGTCAATTTTCACTTGTGCTTGTTTTCGGAATGCCCAAAAAATATACTATATCCCAGCAAAAGCGGCATATTTTTAACTTAATATTTACCCGCTACAAGGCAGAAAATGTTGTTTTTGGATTATGAAGAAAATGTATTGTTTAATTAATTTTTGAATATACTAAATATTTTTCAAATGTAGAAAAAAACTTCAGCTTTCACCTTAAAAGATCTGTTGCACAGTAAAAAGTTCAATAAGTGGCTTGATATTTATTTTTAATACATTGCATAATATTTTTAAACTTTAAAAACGTTCTCCTGAAAAATCAAGTTTTTTGATTTATGACGTTCTTGAAAGGAGTGAGCGATATGTTATATACGTATCGCGAATTCATGCATGTCTACCTTTGTAAAGTCAGAATAATCCAGTTTTTCTAGTTTGGGTGGGATTTATCCACAAAATTCCGACCATATGTGGTCTTCAAAGCTGCTCTCCCTAACCTGTTTGGTGTGTCCTTTAAACGTCTCTTCAGATTTTATTTTCCCGAGGAAAATTACCGAGTGAGCCTTAAAACTTGTGGCGTTCACGACGGCATATACGTATGGCAGTGTTAACACCTATGAACGAGATATCAAAGGTGCTAAATGAAGCTTTTAAATTATTTTGATTGTACTATCGAAAATTTTATGTCAATATGCTCTCATTCACATTGAGCACGAGGCTATACCTGTACACTGAATGAACGGACGATTTGGAATCATCTATAATATCCATCTGTAAGTCTTTATAAGCAATTCTCAAATACCCGCAACATATTGCTCTTATATAATAAAAAACCAACTGTTTAGTTTTTTCCATATAAATTTTATTTGACCAGTGACCGGGTTTTGCAGTAACCGACATCATCAGACTGGTGATAAAAATTTGGTGATGAAAAAAAAGAAAACAATATAGTTATTATTTTATTATATAAAACTCATTTCCACCAACAAATGTCAAAACAAAACTTACATATCGCTCACTCCTTTCAAGAACGTCATAAATCAAAAAACTTGATTTTTCAGGAGAACATTTTTAAAGTTTAAAAATACAATACAATGTATAAAAAATAAATATCAAGCCACTTATTGAACTTTTTACTGGGCAACGGATCTTTTTAGGTAAAACCTGAACGTTTTTTCTCCATTTGAAAAATATTTAGTATTTTTTTAAAAAATAATTAAACCATACATTTTCTTCAAAATGCAAAAACAACACTTTCTGCCCTTTAGCGGGCAAAGATTAAGTTAAAAATATGCCGCTTTTGCTGGGATATAGTACATTTTCTGGGCATTCCGAAGACATGCACAACTGAAAACTGTCGATTTTTGATTTATGACGTTCTTGAAAGGAGTGAGCGATATATCTCTTAAATTTCATTGAAGATAAATAATTGTTCTTAAAATAAATACATTATAATTTTAATATTTTATACTAATTTATTATGATTTATTCACTCAGACACTGGATTATTTACTCAACGGGTGATATCAATATTATAAGTATCTCAACTTAAAATAAAACTTCTATCTGTTTTTAATATAAAAGATGATGGAAGTCTTAGCGTCCAAGGACTTACGATATGGTATTTGGCTGGCTTAAGTGATCGCTTCATGCACTTGTGTAACGATTACCATTCTGCATGAATGAGCAAAAGGCGAAGATAAGAATAGGTAATTTTTATTCATGACCAAACTCAATATGCCTGATAATAAGTAGGTAATCATCTTGTTTGTTCTATAAAATATTTAAAATAAATTAAAAAATAATTCATTACTAGTAATGATAAGTTATATGTAAATGTTATTTAACGATACCTTTTGCTTTACATATATCGCTCACTCCTTTCAAGAACGTCATAAATCAAAAAAACTTAAACTTTAAAAATATAACACAATGTATTAAAAATAAATATCAAGCCACTTATTGAACTTTTTACTGTGCAACAGATCTTTCTAGGTAAAACCTGAAGGTATTTTCCCCATTCGTAAAATATTTAGTATATTAAAAAAATAATTAAATAATACCTTTTCTTCAAAATGCAAAAACAACGTTTTCTGCCCTGCAGCGGGTAAATATTAAGTTAATAATATGGCTCTTTTTCTGGGATATAGTACATTTTCTGGGCATTCCGAAAACATGCACAACTGAAAATTGACGATTTTTGATTTATGACGTTCTTGAAAGAAGTGAGCGATATGCCTACTTCTAATTGAATGCTTATTAATAATTTTTTTATGGAAAATAACTAGTAAATTGCCATCAGTTAAGATACAATAGTTGTTTATATTAATTATATGAAAACAATAATGAAATCTAGCTTTATTAAATGTGTCACTGAATGACATATTCACAATGCCTCTCTAACATTATGACTACGATGCGATAAAATTCCCATTTTAAACAGGGAACAATTTTTGAACAAAGAACAGGGAACAGGGATGTAATTTTTGTTGTTTGTAATAAACATGGACTCTTAAAAATAATTTTATTCAAAACACAAACGCCTTTTTTATGGATACAAAGGTTAAACAGTTTAAAACTGTTTATTATATGGGGTGACGCAACTTAAACTTCGATTGTAAATCATTTTTTTTACAAGTTTTTTTAGTATCATATTTATTGGTATCAATATGATTAGCATACGTTTGGAGTTTTTAAATCTCAAGTGTACGCCAATAATTCAAAAACTATCAATTCCACATTAATCACGTCATTTCAGTGTCGTCAATTTTCTGATAAACTATCATAACTGACTTTTTGTATAATTTTAGTAAACAACACTTTATTTAGGTTTTCTAAGCTTGCGCGCGTTCAAGTAGCATGCCTGTATCTTTTACCGTTACAATGATATTGAGTATAAAAAAGTAAATTCGGTGTATTTTTTGTATTTTTTTAAAACATTTATTTTAAACGAAAATATTGTATGCAATTCGGCTCAGCTCCGTCTGAGCCTAAAAGTCAAAATACACCATCACTTTTTTTTTAAATTCGTTTAAAATAGTTAAATAATATTAAAATAAATAGTTACGTAGTTAAAATATACAATTTGATTAATTTTCTAGACATTTCTACTTTTGACATACCTTAAAACTAGTTACGCTGTTCCTCTCCAAAGAAAAGACTACACGCTTGTGCTTGAAGAGGGACTTAAACTATGCAATTGTTTATTGTCTATACTTTCGAATGATATAAAAGGTCTTTTCTTTGTATTTATTTTCAATCAACCTGCATATATGTTATGTGTATACGTATACATATATTAAAAACGCCCTTCTGTAATATATCTCCAAACAAAGATACGACATTCTCTACTGGCAGGAGAGTGAAATTTCTTCAAATAAATATATATCGGGGGTATACTGGCAAAAAACGTTTACTCTAAAATCCCTGTTTGAATAATCCCTGTTATTTAAAGCTTTTAGCCTGAATAAAATACCCGCTATTAAACTTATCAAAAGTTGAATTTACTTTTAAAACCACATAATATTATATATATATGACTTTTCAAATTACTTGTATTTTGTCAGTTTATGGAACGTTGAAAACTTTATAATATGCATCATTAAGTCAAAATTGCATATTTTCGAGTTAACGTTTTTTACCAGTCCACACACGATATGCAGATACGTATCCATTTATCATCTCTTATTGAAAAAATCTTCAAAGAGTCATCATACGTGACGGTGCCAAGTTGGCCAAATTACCATGCTTTTAAATAAAACAAAGAAATATCTGTGAATATAGTGAAAATATTTCTTATTAGTTTTTAGTTTGAGGACCCCTATTATCATCCCCTATTTTATGGTGTTTTTGATTTCATTACTGTTTATTTTTTCAGCTCAACTGTTGCTGTTCTACCTCATTTTCTACTCAGCTCTGGTGTCCTTATTCGCCATCTCTATGAAGGGGCTACTTGCTACTATCAGCGACACAGAGCCCAAATGGAAACTTGATAGTTCTATTATAGGTAATATTAACTTTTGAATTTATTAACTAACCATCACGCCGCTTCCGCAGGTTTGGGCAGAGAGAAATGTTACACCGCTCTGTCTGCAAGCAATCTTCGCCTGTTCATACCTTCCGACCTTACCACGTATTTCAAATATTTGATTTTGCTAAGTTTTTTTTCTGCTCCTATTTCCAACTACATACATTCACCTTATAATTTTGTTTTACTTTCGTTCTTCACTCATTCGTTCCACATGCCCAAACCAACTCAACACACATTTCTTAATTTTTATGTATGATGCTTATCTCAGCCTGGCATTCTTTCCTTATATCATCCATTCGAACATCTATTTTTTATAGAATGTTATATTTGAAAATGTGATATTTATTTTTATTCAAGGAATCATTCACCTGATTAGTATAATAATAACCGCCAAATGGCTACTATACTGATAATCCTAGTTTCAATTCCCAGGGGGAACAAATAAATTAAGGTGTATTTTTCACTCTGATGTATGTATATTTACTTAATACAAACACAAGAAGATTTATATAAATGACGTTCTAGGTACTTTGTTTTGCATTCATTTGATGTCCGCATCCATAGTATAGTGGTTAGCACATTTGGCTACCATGTTGGAGATCCCAGGTTCAACTCCCAGGGGGGGGCAAAATAAATATAATTGTTTTTTCACTCTAATATTTATTCAATATTACCCAGGACCGGTACCTGAAGCGGAGGGCTGATCACCCTTCCTTCATGTGTTAGCGATTAAGATAACATTGCGTTTATATGATGCAGTGCCCTATGCATAAGGGTTTAAATAATAAGTTTTCACTTTTACATTTATTTACTATTAGGTACTGTAGCACAAGACTGATCACCTTGCTTTTTTTATAATTAACGATCTATGTAAGTACCATTGCATCTTTTTGATGTTAGCTTGTTAATTAGTTAAAACTTTCCTTTCGCTGTATTAGTAGAATTCTCTCCAAGACCATATATGAACAGGTATGTCGATGTGTGATAAACAATACACACGCGTATTTAATGAAGTGAAAAAATCGATAACATCTCATCATGATATGCATAGTTGATACTAACTAGTTCGGAAAATCCCCGCGGATTCGCCGAAATCATATTATTTCAATAACCGGTTCTCCTTGAAGATCGTTATCACGCGTGTAAATAATGTCCGCGTGTGTTTCTAAACGATAATGCGAAATATGAGCATTCGCTATGCCACATTTCCATGAATCTATCGTCAGTAGATAGGTCAATCACATTTTGCGCATATTAATCAGAGTTAAGCACTTAATTTGTTTTTCGCTTGAAACAAGTTTTTTGTTGTTGCATTAATGCGATATTCATTTGTTTTTTTTTTCGTTGCCAAAATGAAGTGGATTAGGCTACAAGAATGTTTGTTATTTTTATTTAATATATACAAGATACATAGTGTTTAGAGCGTAAGGTCCTGGGTTTGATTCCGAGAAGGGTAAAGAAAAAGTACTAAATGTTTTAACTCTAATATCTATTTAATATTACCTCGGATTAGTCCGCCTCTGTGGTGTAATGGTTAATGCGTTTAGCTACCGTGCTGGAGGTCCCGGGTTCGATTCCCAGGGGGGGGGGTGAAAATAAATACTAGTGATTTTACACTCCGATATTTATTTAATATTACCCTGGACTGGTCCCTGAAGCGCAGGAATTATCACCTTGCCTTAATATAAGTAACGATCAAAATAATACTGCGCCAATACGATGCAGTGCCCTACGCATCATTGGGTACGGATAAGGGTTAGAAAAAGAAGAAGGAAGTACCTGAAGCGCAGGACTGATCACCTCACCTTCGTGTATTTAACGATTAACACTGCTTCTATACGATGAAGTGCCTTATGCACCACTGGGTACGGGTAACGGTTAAAATAAGAAGAAACCCGTAAGAAATTAACCTTTCCGGGAGTACAAAAATTAATATCCGTCTTTCTCTGGGGATTGGTTTCATTTTCATGGAAAATTTTTTTTTCATTAAATCGATGCATGATGAATAAAGAAATTATGTTAAAATATATATTTTTTAAGGGATGCCTATTCGAAATATTTTTCAATTATTACAAAATTACACACAAATATCCACAGATGTCATTGCTATACAAGTTACATCACACTAACTGACAGACGGACTTCGACGTTCATTAACGTTCATACTCCTTTAAGGAAAATTCGCACTGACGTTCATTTACGTCCATACTCCCGGACTGGTTAAAGTAATTTTAACACGTAAGATATCATTCTATTGAAATTATTTATTGTTTTATTATATTTATTCATAGATTTTCATTTGATTTCATAGGTACGAATCCCGGGGTTGGCTTCCGACCCTTATCCAACATCACAGAAGAGGGATCTCTTATCTGGTACGATTCCAAAAATCAGACGCAAATACAAAAATGGGTCCAACTGCTTAACGAATTTTTATTCCGTGAGTATCTAAACTTTCACCTTCATTATTATTATTATTTAACCCGAATAGATTGTTGTCACGATGTTGGTTTATTGGCTATTAAATTAATATGAAAAATCACAAGAGTATCTATAACATTCTTATTGAAATCTGTAGAGAAGTAAGGGAGATATTAAGGTTTAAACTTTAGATATTTGAATAAAACGAAAAACGTGCGTTCGGATACGTCATCAAATTTCCGTCATCGAACGTTTAATGACGTCATATGGTTTATTGTCTTTGTTTTATAGAGCTGTAATAGTAGTAGTGTGGATTGTTTGTTTACCACTACACTACCATTTGTGTTATACAAATATGAGGGGTCGGGGGAGGGGTGGAAGGTGGACCATAGACATCAACAAATAGAGCGGCCAATAATTAAGCAATGTTACCAAAATTAAAATAAGCTCAACGTTTCTGTGACGTCATTCATTACTAACTTACGAAAATAATGTATTTACTAAGGCGAATTTTTTACAAGAAAATGATGAATGAAAATATTGTTCATATCGGCTGTTATAAACCCAAAACGAGTCTAATACAATCCTTTATAGGTTGAGTATGTTAAATTAGATATTCCTCCCGTCTGATAATGATCCGTTCTCCGTCCAATAATATTATTGTTTATTTCGTATGACAGAGCATTGTAACAAATAAATAATTCTCGTATTGGTTTATTGACTTGTGATTTTGTATGAGCAAAGGTTTATTCAGTTGTTTTTGTGATAACGTTTCATTCACTCTTCGTTAGTTTTGCGTCGGCCTTGTTCGTCATTCATTCATTCCTCAGAAAATTTCTAAAACTTATAGCATTGCACTGAGAGACAAATGTCATTATTATCCTACATTTTAAAACTGAATTCGTCAAGGCACGATGAACCCAAGGCCATATGATTCTAGAGGCTTCATACCTTTCTACCTCTTGACAAACCCTTTTTTTAGACGGGAGTTGCATTTATTTATTTACCTTGCTTATTATGTACAAGGTTTTACATTACATTAAGTGGATTTTTGTTACTTTTAGCTAAATTAAATCTTTTATTTTAATATGTGTTGGGAACAAGAGGGATAATCTAGTGTGTGTGGGCTAATATCAGAAACTTATCAGCATTTCCTCTGCAGCAGGAGGAAACCACGTAAAACTCCTCAGGAGAAGTCGGATTGTTGACTATCGTCAACAACCTTCCGTTTCTTTAGAAGAGAGTTCGGTATTTCGTGTTCTAACTTGGTTTATGGTACCAATGTCCTCAACTATTTTTATCATGTATGATACCACCTCTCGTGAGAATTCCTTATGAATTATCACGGATCCGACTTCTTGACTTCCATATTCTTCTTCATCCATGTCGAAATGTCAAAATGTAAAAACAATTCCTTATTGGAGAAACCCAGATTTGTGAACAAGGATTTTGACACACCCAAAATGATGTGAATAAAAAAAACTGGTCAAATTATCAGCTGTATAAAACTTGAAAATCATATTTCAAAGGTGGAGAAACCCAGATTTGTACACACGCAAACAATTGTGTTTTTTTCCGTTTTTTTTGTTTGATTTTTACGTCAAAAATATATCGTTCACTAAAGTGTGGCGGTTTTCAGAGTACGTAAGCCCCGAGACCCTGCCCGGCGGGGGGCGAAACCAGGTGGTGTGCGACTTCGATCGCCCCCCGGGTGCCGGAAACGTGTGTGCTGTGGATGTGCGCGCATGGCACCCCTGCACTCCCAACGCGTCCTATTCCTACGACCACTCTTCGCCTTGCATCTTCCTCAAGCTCAATAAGGTAACCAAAGATCTTTATTTACATGTTGTGTATACACACCAGGTAGTCTCCCATAACTTTATTGAGAACTTTGTTTTGTTATAATTTTAATAAAATCCGAATAAAACAATCATTTGTGTCGGTTTGTGGTCCACGTTTCTGGGTTCGAACCCACTCTACCACAATTTGATACCTATTTTTAGTAAACCACTTAGACTCACAGAATATGTAAGTATGATATTATAGTATTTTTGTAATACTCTTTTTTTATATGTACGAGTATATATAATAAAATACAAATCACGTTAAAAATATTTGACGCCAGTTGAACTGTAGTAATATCTATCACAATTATATATGTATATATATATATATATATATATATATATATATATATATATATATATATATATATATATATATATATATATATATATATGTATATATATATATATATATTTGTGCGCGTGTGTGTGTACATATATAATTTATAAAAATATCTAATTAAGCATTACATCCTTGAAATGATTTACACGATTATTCGTAGTAAAAAAAAAACTTTTAATATAGGCGATTTAAGAAGATAACGTTTATTACTTTCATTTATCTTATCTGTATTTTTACAATAACGTGCACTCGGGAGATATCATAACTTTACACGGTCCAAATCGGTATCGTTATCAACTCTCTTACTGAAAAAATGTATTAAATGTACTTAATGTTTGAATTTAATATACATACACTCCCGAAATCGGTGATGTCGTTAATTTTGTCGTTGACGTAACGATAAAATACTAATTAACATTTTTTTTAGATATACGGATGGATGCCGGAGTTCTATGACGACCCGAATACTCTACCCGAAGACATGCCAATTAACTTAAAGGAATACATCGCCAAATTGCCAGCTAACAAGGTAAATCCAAAAATAAAAGTAAAAAATATCCATTTTTAAACTAAATTTTACTTTGTAAATACCACTATTTTGACAAGTAGTATTTACCGAAATAGTGGTATTTACCAAGAAAAACTTAAATTAAAAACGCATAGATATTACCACAAAGTGATACGAAATAATGAAAATTATATATCCTCCGCATCTTTCTGGGTTTTATTTTTATTATATTTTTTTTATAATCACAGCAGGTTTATTATTAATATTAATTCATATTTATTTATTAATTAATAATTAATATAAATATTCAGTGTTTTCTTCCTGTAAGATTACAAGGCATGTAACGACTGTATTGATAGAACAGATAGAACTCACAGAACGGTTTATCGCCAGCTCGATTTGTACCTATTTTATTTTTAAATGGTCATTTTAGATAATTATCGAATTTATCAATTTACACTTTTACTTTTATATTTTCTAAGAAGACGATAAAAATATTAATCAACAGATTATTATCGATACGCGTTTTTTAACTGAAGATATAAAATATTTTCAACATTTTTATTTTATTTTACATAACGGAATTTGTTTTTTCCCTATTTTAAAACAGTAGAAATTCTAAGATAAATACCGCTATAAAATAATGAAAATTAGTAATGTTTGATGTCTAGTTATTACGTAAAAATAAATATATACTTATTAGCACTTTTAGCAATTTCTGTTCATAAAATATAATTTTATCGATTTATGCGCACTTTTTTTAGAATATACATTGAAATTGTTTTTTTTTTAGAATATATATTGAAAAATAATATATCTTTTTTTTTACTCCTTACCTTTCAATGACTGTTCTTTTCAAAACTATATATTTATTTAGAACAAAAGATTATTCTTTAATACAGAAACGGTGTTTTAAGCAAAAAATTCAATCACGTCAAATGTTATTTGGGTTTAAAGAAAATAAAGCTGTGATTTATCGTATATTGGGTTTTAAGAATTCTATTTTTTTATGAATTTATATTTATTTTGATGTGGTTTCCAGAGAAAGCAAGTTTGGATATCGTGCAATGGAGACAGCCCTGTGGACCGAGAGCTCCTGACTGGGGGAATGGACTATGTTCCTGAACACGGCTTCCCGTCCTACTACTTCCCGTACATCAACACTCCGGGCTACCTCAGTCCGCTTGTTGCTGTGCGCCTACTCCGCCCGGCAAGTAAGTGGAAATCACAGGGAAATTAGACGCGAAATTATCCGTTCGATAAGAAACATCAATGATATATAGCTCACTCCTTTCAAGAACGTCAAAAATCAAAAATAGCCCATTTTCAGTTGTGCATGTTTTCGGAATGCCCAGAAAATGTATTATATCCCATCAAAAGAGGCATATTTTTAACTTAATATTTACCCGCTACAGGGCAGAAAGTGTTGTTTTTGCATTTTGAAGAAAACGTATTGTTTAATTATTTTTTTAAATAAACTAAATATTTTTCTAATGGAGAAAGAACCTTCCGGTTTTACCTAAAAAGATCTATTGCACAGTAAAAAGTTCAATAAGTGGCTTGATATTTATTTTAATACATTGTATTATATTTTTAAACTTTAAAAACGTTCTCCTGAAAAATCAAGTTTTTTTTTATTTATGACGTTCTTGAAAGGAGTGAGCGATATGTGAGGGATGAAAATAGGATGCAGACATATTGTATTCCTAGGCAAATTGAAAGGTAAACGAATCATAGTGAGAAGGCATATTTCCTGAGCGAATTTTACGCGTGCGGTGGTTTGACTTACTGAGAAATGAAGAGATAAGGCGTATGACGCAAAAAATCTTGGTCATAACTGTCGTCAAGAAAAGGCGATTCAGTTGCTAGGCCATGTACTCCGCATCCCGAGAGCCTTTTTTACATCAAGCTTGCCTCTTTTACAAGGCATCAGGTTCGCACCGCCCAAGACGACCACTGCTGACATTTCGTCGGCAGTCTCGTCTAAACTTCGGGACGCGGACCTGACTTGGGAGGGTGCAAGGGAGCTAGTAGCCGACAGAAAAGCCTGGAGACAGTTTGTGAACTGCATATACTCCACACGGGAGCGGATATGGTTTAATAATAATTATAATAATTAGGAGAGAATCACGAAGCAATAATACGTATTACACAACAAGGCAAAGTATAATGTAAACGTATCATGGGAAAAACACCCAGTATCCCAGATTAATTAGGAGACAATTACGAAGGACTACGTATTATATAACAAGGCAATGTGGAAAGTTAACACATCATAGGAAGAAGACCTATATCCTGGCTTAATTTGGAGAGAATTACGAAGTTATACGTATTATATAACAAGGCAATGTGGAAAGTTAACACATCATAGGAAGAAGACCTATATCCTGGCTTAATTTGGAGAGAATTACGAAGTTATACGTATTATATAACAAGGCAATGTGGAAAGTTAACACATCATAGGAAGAAGACCTATATCCTGGCTAATTTGGAGAGAATTACGAAGTTATACGTATTATATAACAAGGCAATGTGGAAAGTTAACACATAATAGGAAGAAGACCTATATCCTGGCTTAATTTGGAGAGAATTACGAAGTTATACGTATTATATAACAAGGCAATGTGGAAAGTTAACACATAATAGGAAGACGACCTATATCCTGGCTTGATTAGGAGAGAATTACGAAGTAGTACGCATTATATAACAAGGAAAAGTAGAAGGTAATCGTATCATAGGAAGAAAACCCAATATGCTGGATTAATCAGGAGATAATTACGAAGTAATACGTATTACATAACAAGGCAAAGTTGAAGGTAAATGCGATTAAGGAAAAAGACGAATATCTTAGCTATAAAAAATAGAGTTGAATCAAGTTTTATTAGAGTGGGTTTAAACTTTTGAACTGCGACTTTTGAGTCTGTGACATGGAATAAAACCCGACTCAAATATTGTATTATTTTTATTACAAATATTGTATAATACTTCACATTTGTAGTATTCATATCTTTATATCTAAATACGTAACATCCAGTACGTTGAACTTCATAGTGTAGAGGTCAGACGACACCAAGATAAAGTCAAATATCGTAATATTCTCATAGGGAGCTTGTAAGATTTACCTACCAACTACTTGCACGACACTGCAATCTATAAGGTACCCGTCAGCTATAAACAACTGCTGATATGATATATAATAAGATTCTTACTCGAATATTCGTGCGTAATGTTGTATTTATTTTATTTACGATGCTACAGCCGAAGACTAAACAAATGCGAAAATAGAAAGACTAGCGAACTGTTTTTTATTGATTACAAAGAACCTTCGAACTGTTTGCTATAGCTTCAAGCTAAAAATACGATGTTTTTTATCTTTGTGTCGGAAAATGTATTAATGCACTGCTGATACGAATAAAACAAATTACATTTATTTCCAACCTTGACTTGCCCTCACACAAAACTGTGTTTGCCGATCGCTCTCGTACCGGACTGTAAATTAGAACCTTTAATGAAACAACATTGATTCGCGTATAACAAATGCAAATGTTTGCTTTTGGACGGTATTCGTTGTGACGTTATCGGTAGGTACTATATACCAATAAACTAGAGGTGGGTAAGATCCGGTCGTTCAGAAGATCCGCATCAATGGATATCATAAGTTATCCGATCACTGAAACCGGATCAAATGAACGATGGATCTTTCATCAGAAAAATCGCGCGGGCAAAAGCAGAGAATTTTTATCATAAATTTAATCGACGCCGACGCCAGCCATAAAAAAAACCGTTTTTTTAGTTACTCGCTCTACAATTTTCGAAATCAAATTTAATGAGCCAGTAATCTTTGTATCAATAAATTAGTGAATCAGTGAACCGAAGAATCAGAAAGCCAATGAACGGGTCAGCGTTAGTGAACGAGATTTTCCGTCCTTAAAATCGAATCATTCACGAATGACCTATGTCTACAATTAACTTCGTATAAAGTACCTACTCATGTAGGTACATTAAGTATGCCGAATAAACAAGATTTCCTTCATTTCAGGCTGTTGCTAGGCAGACTCTCTGTAATCTCGTTCGCCGATACATGTAGGGCTTCATATTGTCGTTTGATTATGCGTGCGAATTCATTATATGTACATATATGTAGATATTTATCAAACTATGAATGAGGAAACATACCACACGGATAGGTATATTGTACCAAAATATAGCCCCGATATCCAAATAATGTTTTCACAACTATGTATTGTAGTTCCACATACATTAAAATATATTAATAAATTATTTCCTGAATAAATGTGAACAATAATATATTTCCTATATTATAGGAAATAGAGTAAAACCTCGATGTAACGGACTGATTGGGGATAGAGGTTGTCCGTTAAAGCCGAAAGTCCGTTATATAAAAAAAGGTTACAAATCAATAAAAAAAATCAAATATAATTACTGTGTCTTTAGATATAAATAAAGAATAAAAATTAAAAACAAAATTCTATTTATTGTCTTGGAATCAAGTTCTGTTTTCTGTTTTTTTTTTAAATAATCAACTCTGTAAAATTACGAAAATGCGTAAAAACGGCATTTAAAAATTGCTGAAATGTGGCGCTTGAATTTAAGCATGTGTTATATTAACAGGACATTTTTTACATTTGACAGGATTTTTTAAGATGTAAATGATCATTTTATTCTAAATATCGACGTAGCTCTAACTTATTAAAGAAAGAGGAATATAATATGAATCGAAATATTTTGGACAACCCTTACAAAGTGTCCAAAATGTATTTGATACAAAAGTATAAAAATATAAAAATAAATCATGATATCAGATCCGACGGATCCGGTATTTCGCGCTAGACTACCGAAAGCCGATATATCGGACTTTGGTAGTCAAAGAATTGAATATTCAAACAAGGATTGTACATAATGTTCATCTCATATATGTATTCTATGCAATATGCACCTCTTCATCTTCTTCTTCTTCTTCTTTTTTCTTTTTCTAGATCCTAAGGATCTGTTTGTGCCTCCGCTTGTAGCTCTTGGGATGTGGACTCCCAGCTGTCTTTCCACCTTTTTGGAGGTCTGCCTGGGGGTCTGCGTGGAAGTCTGTCATCTGACATTCTGTTTACATGATCATTCCAGTATCGCCTTTGTTTTCGTCCCCACCTCACGATATCCTCCATCTTACACATGCTCCGGATGTCGGTATTTCTTACTCGGTCTCGCAATGTATTTCCGGTTATAGATCGGAGAGTCTTCATCGATATGCACCATTAATAAAAAATAAAAATAAAATATTCATATGACAAAATTGTATATGTACATTAAGCTGTTTCTTTATTTACATTAAGTTATTTCTTTATTTCAGTGAACCGAATCATAAACATCGAGTGCCGAGCCTGGGCCAAGAACCTCAAGTACATTGGGGGACACAGAGACCGTCAGGGGTCCGTACACTTCGAGGTCATGATAGACTAACGGCGAGGACGTGTCTACCTCCTACCCCGGTGCTCCTGTAATACCTGGAAATTTCTTAATTTTATACAATCGTGAATGTCTTAAAGACTAAATATAATGAATGATATGGTAACTTGAAGAAGAAAAGTTTGACACGTTCTCAAGTATCAAAGTACTGAAGGATTTTCTCCTAACGACATTACTCTAATTGTGATACATGTAACTAAATCGTAACAAGAATTGATACGGTTAACTATATCAGCCATACTCGTCCTTTTTTCTCGAGCCATAAAGACGTATTTTTTTGATAACAGACGAAATTGAAGAGTTTCGGAGGCGCCCACAAATCGAGCCTATTCTGGTATTGTCTTTACATTTTATCAATAAATAATGTTTAAAAAAAAATTACGATGACAGGCATTGTCAATGTTCTAGGGGCGAAAATGTTATTTTGTAAATAATTTGAAATATCCGCATTTAAAACGAGTTTGAAAAAAAATCGTCTAACATGTACTGTAATTTAGTAGGGGATATTTATGCAACTTAATTGTTTTTACTGCAAATTTAACCGTTCTTTATTTTATTTTTTGTCAATATAATTTATAAGAACGTATTTAATTAGATTGTCTGTCGTAGTGGAGAGCCGTGAATTTTCATAAAAATAATGTATGGGTACTCGGTACAGGTGCATTTTCATTAATTACACATATCAATTTGAACAATGCAAACGATGACGCGCGTTTAAAAATATTTATGTATAAAATAAATAAATAACGCAGTAATCTATGGGTAATAGATTTATATGTACGGTTCTTCTAAAGAAGATCTAAAGATTGCAGTCACCATAATATCCAAGTGTATGCATAAGTGTGTTTTTTTTAAATCGTCAGAAAATAATACCTCAAAAATTGTCATCAACGAAACTAGGATGGTTAAATTTAGCTTCAATTATAAGATTCTAATGTACACCATGTTTTAGGGGAATACATGAAAATTTTGAATTTTTACCTTCATCAAATCCCTTTTTCTAATTCATTTTATTCCTTTTTGATATTTTTTCTTACGAAGAGTATCCTTGTAAATTTCCTTAGTCTCTCCCTGAACACGATGTACCTATCTTTGTATAAAATAAAATTCGATCGTAAGGCTTATATAGTATGCAGTATTTTTTAGTTAATATTGTACTTGTTTATACAAAATTATTTATTAAGGTACTTGAAATAATTTAAGTGAAAATTATTATACATATAGTTATTGGAGACCTCGAGACAAAAACCACACATGTCACAAAACCCTTTTTTTGATAGTCAGTAAAAATGTCTTTGAAAGTATATTACAATATTTTTCACATTTAATTTGACGGACCATTTTTACAATTGTGTAATCATTCACAAGTAATCTAAAAATGAAATTGAATAACATGGACATTTGTTGTTTTTGTCCCAAAGTGTTTTATTATGTTTATGGGGAGACACACCACGAATTAACCTTTTAATACAATTCTTTTTAAAGTAAATATTTTTATTTTATAAGCATCGCAAATTGTAAATTCATATTCGCTAAAAATTGGCA
This sequence comes from Brachycentrus maculatus, assembly GCF_059751285.1. NCBI lineage: Eukaryota > Metazoa > Arthropoda > Insecta > Trichoptera > Brachycentridae > Brachycentrus > Brachycentrus maculatus. The sequence goes on along the minus strand of NW_028281018.1, from coordinate 158,636 downwards.
TATTATTATTATAAAACAACCTATTCTTAGGATTTAAGATTATTCGAATCATAAGTTATAATTTTTAATTTTAATTTGTTTCGTTAAAAATAACCATCTCCGCTATTTATGTTTAAATCAATTACATACATGTATTATTTAACATTTTCCGAGTATGTGTAACTTCAATTTGTTTTCTTGTTCTATTTGATTACTTTTTTACATTAATAATGATTTTAAATGTTTATAAATAGTATAACTGCTTTATTATATTGCTGTATAAAATTCAAAAGCTTAATTGTGTATTTTATTAAATTAATTTACCATTATTGATAATCAAAATAATTTAGTAAAATAATCCAATGAATTTAATGCCTTAAAATAATATTACTCTTATAATCCAGAAATGTGTATTTTAAAAATCTTTACAAAGTTTTAAAACGTTGAGCACAATGCTACTTAGATATACGAGTATAAGTATTTCATATTTTATAAAAACATCAAATATTATTTTTATTTTGATACAAAGTAAAATGTGGATAATTCCTATTTCAGCTGATCAAATTAAAAATATATTAAATATGTATGAATTATCCAAGTATGTTTACATAAAAACTTAACCTTTTTTATTAATCCAAATATTTGGATAAAAACCTACATTATGCACTACGAGTACTTAAAACAAATATTAACATTAAACTTATTAGAGTAGTGAGTAGTTTAATCTAGCATGTAAGTATTTTATGTATGTAAATATTAATATTTTAGAATAGATCTACTACAGGTCAAACTATTTACCTAAATAATGAATGGTAATGACCTTGGATACATAAAATGTTAAAAATGTTATCCTCCAATGTAGGGGAGACTGGAGTCTGAAGTAACGTAAGTATTTTTTTTTAGATTTGTGGTTAGTGTGGCTAATCTTAATAATTATATAGCAAAACTTGTGCTGGCTGGTAGCTATATATTTATCGATAAATATAGTATTTTTTTACCTGCAACAATTTGAATGTTTTTGAGGGTACGATGCTGTTGATAGGAATATTTGGGGAGCTGTCGAAACAAGGGAATTTAAGATTCCGCGAATAGGATTCCCTCTATACACCTGCTTGCATCACTTAAAAATATCCTCATTTTAAAGACAGTCTCTCTTCTACGTCACGGGATACAAAAATACTCTAAAAGCTCCCTAAATGTTCTCATCAACACCATAAAAAAGCAACATTAATATTTTTTTAATACATATCATTTGACGTCGTAACCTCAGACTATTTGTTTTGATTTTATTAATAATTTTAAATTTTTCCATTTATGCCATTTCTGTAAAGTAATTTGCAATGCTAAGAGCACTTTTAACTTATAAATGTGACTCAATCGACATAAACTCTGTAAAGTTCATAGGCGGGAGATGTTTATTTTTACTGTGGGCTGTTACTTTCGACCCTGGCGTCCCCTATTATTGCTTGTGACTTAATAATTTGTGATTTATTTTATACATTATTATTATTGTTATTATTTATATTAGGCTCACATTTAAAAAAATACAATTATATTGATTCATAAAACACTTACATTTTATAAAATAATATTAATATAGTTTGGATATTTAATAAATTTAAATTTGATCTAACCTTTGACATCCTAATTGTTTTACTTATGACAAATTGTTATCAGCGCCTACTGTAATATTATGTAAAATGAATATTTGTAATTTTAATAGTCACACTACATGCATTCCACTACAAAAACGTTTTTGTATTCATTTATTTTTTAAATTATAATTACCAGACAATATGAAAAAATGTAACAGGTTAATAGGTAAACATAAATAAAAGATACTTTACCTAAGGATGTAACCTTTATCGTTGCATGTTTAATTAAAAATATAAGAGTATATGTATGTAATTCAATTTGTAAATATTTATCTAAAGGAAAAAATAAAATACTGTTTGCAGAAGTAATTCATTTATTTTATTTTATTATTTTTCATCGTACACATAATTATAAATTACAATAATGCACCCTCAAAATCTCAATTTTTCCATGCTGATGGCATTTTATTCATCAAAGATGCATAGATATTGAGGTTGTATGAAACACAAATTAACATTTCTAAAATATCTTATTTTAAAATGTTTAAATCTATTATCCACTATGTTGGCATATCGCTCAATCCTTTCAAGAATGTCATATATCAAAAATCGTAAATTTTTAGTAGGGCATGTTTTCGGAATGCCCAGAAAATGTACTATATCCCAGCAAAAGAGGCATATTTTTAACTTAAAAATGTTGTTTTTGCATTTTGAAGAAAAGGTATTGGTTTAATTATTTTTTTAAATATACTAAATATTTTTAAAATGGAGAAAAAACCTTCAAGTTTTACCTAAAAAGATCTGTCGCACAGTAAAAAGTTTAATAAGTGCCTTGATATTTATTTTTAATATATTGTGTTATATTTTTAAACTTTAAAAACATTCTCCTGAAAAATCAAGTTTTTTGATTTATGACGTTCTTGAAAGGAGTGAGCGATATGTCCCGCCATTTTAACCCTTTGTGCATGTTAACTTCTCCAAAAGAAACGTTGCCCTTACAACAACTATAAAAACAAGCTCTTTATCATGCGTATCACTGTTTCTCACATTGCGTTCACTATGGGATTCAATCGAAATGGATCTCTGTCGATGATGCACAAGAGTTGCATGTTTGGAGCGAATGCAAATGTCCACGAGTAGCAATAGCAGAGCGCAACATGTTAACAAACATGGAACAGTGCATATGCAACTTAACACATTGTTGTCAGGCAGTTTTTTCATCAACCCTTATTCTAATTAAAATACTAATTAGAGTCATATACTAATCACAAGTAACCGCAAACCCAATTTCGATGTGTACAATGTTCTTTGGTGTCTCTCGCACTCTAACAAAAGTAAGCAAATATAATGCTTAAAAGTCTCTCCCGTTCTCTACCAACAGTACGTAAAGGACGCTTTTAAGCATTTCCTGGAAACAATGTGTTAATTTAAGTACTTATATTTAATTAAAAAAATTATGGTTTTTAAAGAAAATTTGTAATTTTCTACATTACAAGGAATCGTGCAAAGCGCCACTTCAATTGACCGTTTATATACAAATTTACCATTTCAAACATTTAATTAATCAGTAGGAGCTATTTATCATGTCGTACATATATTTGCACTATGGTTTCTATTAGAACACCTGTATTATCCCATAAACGGCACGATAAAGTTAACAGCATACTTTTATCTGAAAAACAGTAAATTTAATACAATCTAATTTCTTACATCTTAATCTAAAATATCTATAAAAAAGGAATAATTTCGTGTATATTTTAATAACTTACATTTTAAATTTGTTATTTGAAAGGCAACAATGGGTGAATGATGATTCTCTTTTGCTCTATACGGAAAATAGAAAGTGTCTATACTCTGAAAAAATAATTATAAAATTTTTTATCAGGCAGTGAAGGTACAAAAAAGACATTTTTATAACAAAAGGTGATTCAAACATAAGTGAGAACTTTAACCTAGATGATACAAATACAAGTAAGGAGAACTTTATATAGATATTTTTTAAATTGAAGTATTACTTAGTAAATATTAATGGTGTTTACTACTAGGTAAGACATAAATTAAAAATGGATAGATTTTTATCACAAAGTACTGCCAAATTAATGAATGAAATGATTTTTTTCATGCATTATTTATTTTTATTTAATTATAAAAGAAAAATAAATGCTTCATAAGATTAAATTATAATAATTAAAAAATATATATTATTTTACCACTTATGTATTTTTTTATTCATATCATACTAAGTTTCTTAAATTATAATTATTCAAAACAACATAACAAAGTTGTAAGATAAAAAGATTTAGAATGATGCTTAATTTTTTGCATCGAATATACTTTTTTGTGATTCTTTAATATCTATGTACTATCAATCATTTGGATGAAGATTAAGGTATTAAACTATATTTCTTAGTCTTCCAATCTCTTCTGAATGTAATTAGTAACTAATATGTTTTTTTTAAGGAACTAAACTCTTTTTTTTGTTCGCCAAAGTGCAAATGATAAAAATGACCCATTAAACCTTATCACTTTCGTATATTTAATAACATAGTAAGTACCTGACTTGGATAATAATTAATATTATTATCTAAGTTATCCTGATCCCATAAATTGTATCCTTCACACGATACCCACAATTTCTGAAAAAGAAAAAAAAGTAAAACTGATTCAAATATAAAAGTCTAAAAGCCAGCGCTTTCTCATAAACAATAGTAGGTACAGTTTTCTTGCATTTTAAGATTATGGATAAAACTGTCAAGTGGTTTTTCTGTTAATTGCATTTTATACATAATAAAGCCTAAAATTGCTTAAAAATACAGTACCTTTGTTGTTTCTGACTGAATCTGTTCTTTGACTTCCTTAGGCATTTCCTCTGGAAGCGCAATATTCTTGGTGTATGGTTTTGGTACCCAATCAAGTTTTTTATTGATTCTTAGATAAATACACGGTTCACCAGACGGATATCCATATGGATATTTCCCGCACACACCCAACGAGCTCACATTAAACTCGCAAGCTCGTTTCACTCGCATAAATTTGTGATACTCTTCTTCGGGGTCATCTATAATACAGAAATAAAAAAATAAAAATTAAAAAAAACATTACATATTGGATTACTTGATACTTATTTTCGATTTATAATAAGTTGTGTTCAGCAAACAATCTCCTCACATAGTAATTCTATTCACCTATTCCTGCTTAGTTTACCGATGCTTACTTGGCATTAGAGTTAGACAATGTGAAACTTCTAATAACATTAAACGTTTTACTGCTGAGCCTTTTTTTACATATTATGCCAAAATTACGGAAGAATTTTAGAGAAAAAATAAATTTTCAATTATTTAATCACAAAATTGTGTACATTTTTATCAAATATTATTTTCACCGTGATATACTTTTTAAAAGTTTATTTATGATTATTATGGATAAATTTAAAATGATTTGCGTGCGTGCACTGCAACACGTCTACACAGGTCGATATCTAAAATCAAACTGAGCAATAGTAGAGATATTTCGACGGTACGCAGTTTTCGCGCAGTAATAAAGCGTTGATATATTGATGGTCCGCAATAAAACAGTTAAGTGTCTCTTGATTTGTTAATTCCGTAGTAAGCATACTATAAAGTGTGAGCAGTCCTTAGACTAGCTAGTTGTTAAGCGAGGAGTGAAACTATGTAATTTCATTTAGTATGTAAGTAAAATATATCTGATAACATTACCTTCATTTTCGTGTCGTTTTTTTATTCTGCTATTGTAGCATGTTTCTGTGTTGGTATTTGTATAAGCTGTTTGGGAAACAATAAGGAAACACTATAAGTCATACGTTTTTTAATCATTTATAAGCAAACTAATGCAAAATACATATGTATAATGTATAGAATAAGATTTTAAAGAAAGACGGGAATATTCATGCAGCTAACTATGTAAACAAATTAAGGATTTTGTAGAACAACAATGAAAGTCCAGAAAAGTGAGTAAACTATATGTATAAAATTACACTACATACCTGCTAGTTTTTGTTTAATATCATTTGTATATTTTCCATATTCGGTTTTGTCTGATGTATAGTACCATATTAATGGAGATCTCATGTGGATCATGGGGAAAAGAGAAAGTGCTACAAAATAATCCACATGTATAAACAAGTCAAAAATAATTAATTATGTAACACAATTATTAAACTTACTGCAATCCGAGTTAATGCTGAGAATAGGTTTTTCTTTAGATCCCAGAATTTCTATAGTTGCAAACAGCACCAAAAAAAATATCGCTAGCAAAATCAGACAAAATAACAAATAATATGCTGATATTTGTCCTAGAATAAAAAAATAAATATTTACTTCAGCATTCAGGTATTTTTTTACTCAAAACTCTTAGTAACAAATGATATATTTATTCAATCAGATCAACAAAAAAAAACACAAAAAATTCTATTACTTTCAATCAGATTTTATTAACATTGTACTGCTTTTAAAAACCTTACTTTCTTATTTTCAAAGTAATCAACTTATATTTACAGCATGGAAAACTTAGAAAGGAATAATGATGTATTTTAAATATTAGTACATACATTGATGATATTCCATTCACATTAATTTAATTTATGTAACACATTTTTGTATCTAATATTATAAATACATCCTTCGTCGGTAAATACTTTATATGGTATAATAAATATCTACAAAAATATGTTTCGATCCTTCATAAACAATAACTTTGGTTGTTCTACATAGATAACTGTAATAATTGTTTTAATTAACTTTGCATAAAGTAATCACATAGGCATCGCTATTCTATTTTAAATACATAATTACAATGACAATATGAACAAAATTATTACAGTATTATCAAAAACAATTAAAATCATTTATACCCCAACTGTTTTTACTTCGATTGCAAAATGTTTTATCTTTTTTATTGTAGCAAAATGTAGAAAATGATTTACAGAATTTATGTTCATCCAAATCTTCTTTTGAGGAAGGTTCAGTGTTCACTTCCATTTCTGTCATAAATCAGACAAATAAATCTGTTTAATAAAACACATTTAAAAATCACCCATTCTTCTGACTTAGTTTTTAGCGGTGTCAAATAATTTATTGAAAAAAAGAATTTTTCCACTAAAATAAAATAAGAGCAAGTACTGAAAAAAAGAGTAGGTACCTTAGACAAAACACATTCACGGGAATTACAATCATGGATGAGAATGTTATAATATATTCGTATATGAGGGTATGTTTCATGCTTGATGTAAGATGGTATGACTTCGTCTGAAATAAGGATGTGAGGAGAAGAAGACAGCAGCCCCTCATATCAAGTCCTAACAAGATGAAGATGGACACGGTTAGGACACCTCCTGAAAAATTCCCATCTGCAATCTTCTTTAGATATATGGCCCACTTACTATTTTCTCTAAGCAACTACACATTCTATCGGATATCCATATTTCTGATTTAGTATTGGTAAGGGATGCCTATAGTGGATTCAAAGAGAAGGGACCATTGATAGAAACAAAAACTTAAGACGAAAGAGCATAAAGAATTTGGACCCTTTGAAGATTTCATAGAAAAAAAAATATATGAAACAAATTCATATAATCAAAATGTTTCTAAACATGTAAAGCTCTTAAACCAATTAAAATCACGATACCACTGATTGAAATATTATATTTGTATGTACTATTTAGTTGTATTAATTCGGAGTAAAGTTATATTTTAACCGATTTTAAGATATGCTTGGATCCATAATCACTTAGATAAGTATGAATGCATCATCCAGAAGATAATGCATTGCATAAGATAAGAAAGAACAAGAATCAATAACAAATTTTACTAAAGACTCCAGTATACCACTGTCAGATAGGATAAATGGTGATCGTTCAATTATTTTATGTGTATTTTGGAAAATTTGAGAATAAATAAAACGCATTTAGAATAAGGCAGGTATATATTTTCTACACGATATAAAGCAACATTTGAACATTTACATTATAAATAATAAATGGTTTTAGCCCGAGGCATTATTTGCCAAGATCTACACATTGTGAACAATAATGCTACTCGAATGTAACAGTTTATATATATGTATATAACAACACAGAAGAAAGATAAATATGAATATTAATATAATATCGATTAGAAACAATGTCAAAACATTTATTAATAAATAATTATTTGCACGAAACTAGAAGTTTCAGCTAGTGAGACATCAACACGCCAAGCTTAACAAATATTAGGAAATCATTTGTACATCTTACTCGCAATTCAAGAACATTTACACAACGCCTATATCTTCTTATGCACCAAACACACAATATCCGTAATGGCGGTTCCTTAGGGGGAAAGATTGTTCGGCAAAACGAGCTGCAGCTGATCGTGGTCACTCCTAGAGTCGGGAAGGAAATACTTCCTAATGGAAACACCAAGAGACTAGACTGTACACTGAATAATATTATATGAAATGACCCTTAACTAAGGTAACTTAATTCTATTCCACTACTTGCCTCGAGGGAGCATATGGCTTACCACAGTTCTTTATAATATACCGGCATTGCCACACGACCAGGCATAGGCGACTCATCGCGACATTCGGCGTAAATATATAATATTTACACCAAATAATATTACAAGTAAATATGTAACCATTTTAGTACAGCGGAAAAGTGTAGTTTAGGAAGGAACATTCAATATACATCCGCTACAATTTTTCTTAAAGCTACTCAAAAATTACACGTAACATTTAGTACATACTGAGAATATCATTAAGCATATTTTATACACTGCACTGAAGAATTTGTGATTTTTCAAACACTTATAAACAACAGTTTCAGGAATGAAAATCTATTTTATACACATTTTACTTGTAGAGCTTATATTATAATCAATTTCTATAAGGAAACATACTAATGATATCCTTTCTACCACACATAATATATTATAGTATGTTTATACAGCCAAACCTTGTCTACTTTCCCAAATTCAGTTTCGATATGTACTCTATAAATATACAATGGCGAGGTGAAATGTTTTCAGGCCTTTTTTTTACTACATAAATGATTTTTATGTTTTTGCTTAAAGTTTTTCCAATATTTCCCTTTTAGATTTCATCCCTGAAATGTGATTCTGGAAAGTCTGTCTATCACTCTTCATTTCTTCAGCCGTCCGTTTCTTCACTGTTGAAAATGAAGGAGCAGAGTTCTTATAAATTACCATATTTGGATGAATTGCCGTTGACAGTAAAGCATCAAAAATAAATAATTTTATGCCAGAACAATATTGAATTCATCCATTTCATTGTAACATACGAAAATCTGCTTGTAAAAGCCATACACAAAAACTATTTTACAGTTGATGTTAAAACTTGAATAATGTTATTGTAACATGTGTACCAACATCATAAAAGCAAATTGCACTGAATGAAGTGCCATCTCTGTGTAAGGCCGAGAACCTTTCACCTTGCCCTCGTATGACCCAATGATCAGACTTGTCGATAGTCTGATACAACGCTCCATACTTCCAACATCCGTCAACATTCATTTGTAAAGGTTTTCAACCCACATATAAAGTTCGAGATAAATACTTTAAATAAGGTAAATATAGTATTAATAAAATATATATAGGTACATAATGTATCAAAGATGATATACAATAACAATAACTTTTCCGATTCGGGTAAATAGCTTAATATAAAAAATACATAATGAAAATAAATCAAATAACAATGATAAAATAGGATAAACAAAACAGAAAGAAATTATTTTAAAGTAAAATACATTTTTGAATAAATAATACATTTTCAGATTAATCAAGCTTCCAAATTATGCAATAGATTTCAAATGCCCAAATTTATCTATACACATATCATCAATTTAAAGGTAAAACTCACGTAGAACCGTAGCCTAGATCTCACTTTACCAATGAACTAAACTGACCACTTTTTGCCATTTCGTTCTGTTCTCCACTAAGAGTGTCATCTACGGAGCCTGATATTAAAGTTTGAAACATAAAATAGACTTTTTACTCTCCTATCAAAATATTTTATCTTAAGTAGGTCCTTTGCAAAAATTAAGTTCATATTTTTAAAATCTGAAACAAAAACAAAAGAATATATGAATATTTACATTTAAAAAAATATATAATGTGAAATTCCTACGACTGTTCTGTACATGAGCCTAATCTTTAAATTAACAATAAAATAAAAATGTTGGAACCTAGAATATAAATGTTTAGGTAATGATTTTTATTATGTATTAGAGATATTACAAGGATTGAAATCACGCTAACCAGTCATATTTATCAGTACCAAAGTATTACATACATATGCAATGTATTACATACAAAATATAGTTAAAGTAGAACCTCATTTTTACATTTTCCCAGATTAATTTTCTTGTCATGTTGCATCGGGGTTCTAAGCACCCTAATTCGTAGTTTTGATTGTATGAAATAAACAAAAGTCAAATGGAAAGTTACATTAAGAAAAACACATTTTGATTCAAATGTGAGATGTCAAATCGAAGTACTGTAATTGAATAGAAAATGTACAGCTTCATTCTCACATAAAATTCCTAGGAAAATGTAAAAACAAAGTTTTACCGCATGTGGATCGAAGGGTGAATGAGAATTTGTATTTACAAATGGATATAGATGGGCAATTTTCCTTATATAAAACACGATCAGTTAACATAAATATATACATAATAATATATATTGTCAAGGAGTCGTCTTTCATTTATTTGGCCATTAGTACTTTAAAACCGAACAAATATCGCTACAAAAAATACTTCGATGTTTATAATTTCACAAAAATCTAACCTAAATCTGCATTACTTTTTCGTGTATGTATTTATGAAATAAATATACAAATACTTAACAAGTAAATATAAGAATCAACATTATCAACATTGGGTCTCAAAAGTTGTGATAGTGCGATGCACATTCAGTCCATTATACAAAGCGATGGCAAAAAATTATACAATAATAATCGGCTTAAACAAAGGGAGACTTAGTTGAGATCTTTAGATAATATTCATTTTTACTTAAAAAATCTTTTTATGGCAAAAGAAAACTACTTATAAACAAAACACGGATAAATTCAGAAGATAAATACATATCTTTTTTAAAATTTCACTGAGAAGCAGCTTTAGTATTAATTTCAATTTTGACACATTATAAAAGTGTTTTGAGAAACTGATAATTTTAATTTATACCATTTTAATAAAAAAAATGCTAACCATTTTGTCAAGAAGAGGGTAGGAAGACATTTATATGCCACTATAAAAATAATAAATTTAGAACTGTATTAAATAAATGTATAGATTTATGGATATTTAACACTACGTGTGCCGGTCCCCTTTAAATTTACCAGCCCTTGAGCCGGCCATTTTGAGTAATGGTAACAATAAATGTTACAGGTTAAAAAAAACTCTAGTATCTCTCATAAAACACCTTACACTTTCACCAAAATAGTGTGTAAAGCTTCTAGACTGAGTACAATCCATTAGCTCCTAATAGTTCCAAATTAATCCACCGTTGTGTGATAAACCCAACGCTAGATGAACATGTATTGTATTAATCATGAACGTATAGTACATAATATGTGAGCAGCCACCCGATACTGGTAACAAAACATATCCTAATATGTGAGTGGACCACAAAGTGTTAATATCACACATCAGCATTTTTTTTTACGGTCGGTGGGTACATTTGAAAAAAATTGCCACATCAATGCATCAGTGTTTTTTTTTACCCATTGCAATTAATGTATTAAAATAATGTATGAAACACACCTCTAAGGGTTAAAGATTAAAAAATAAAAAAATAAAGGTTATTCTGCAAGTTCCTATTTATTTGGTAGAATTGGTATAAATACCATTGCTTTTTTAAGATTCTATTGTTAATTTTAAACACCAATGAAACAAAACGTAGCAATTTGATTGCAATATTCATTTTAATATTTACATCACTCATCACATGTACTTCCTTTTATCTTGAACAATGGCTGGTAAACATTTTTAAAAAAAAATTATAATTAATTATAATTGTACAAAATCCCAATCAGAGCAAACTGTCTCTTATGGACGCGAGAAAAATATCAGTAACCTAATTTGTTCAAAGTTGAAAGGGTTTATGAGTAATAAAGCTTTAGAATTAAACAATACATATTTTGAGCTTCTCTGACGATAAAAGATTTTTAATTACAACATACATATTTGATATACGTGTTCTTCACAAAATGATTATATAAGGCCTTATAAAACTTAGAATACGACACATCCAAAAGTGGGTTTAGCACTACACCAAGTCTTGTAGAAATCACTATTTTACGTAGATAATACTTAATTTGATTCTAGAACACGGGGAGAGCTATAGAATTTGTCAGTTTATGAGAAAAATTAGGCCCCGGCAAATCCGTAAACTTCCAACACACGAATCTCAAAGTCTCCGCTTGGACACAGCGGGGGATTGTTGAAGGTTTGACAGTGATCTGTTTTACCAAATCTAATGTTTTCGTCCATCCATATGGCTTGGCCCCCTCTGAAAATCAAACGTAACATAGCCATAAATGACGTGAGAATTTCAATATTAAAAGTATATTATTACACCTGACACCGGGAGAACTGCACATCCAAAGTCTATTAATGTTTTAGATTTATGTTTGCAATTAACATCTTTATAAACACACTATGGACGGGAAAGGTATTTCTACCCGTTGGTCGATTGATGGTTAAGGGCAGGAAGGGTATTTTTACCTTCTTCGCCGGTCTCATTTCAAAGTCAGAAAAAGAAGAAATTACATATTAAATGTTTTTATATGAATATAGTTAAGGTCTTAACTATATGTACATAATTATCAAATCTCTTCGCAAGCGGTCCGCAGGCGTAAAACACACCTGACCGAAATGTGTTAATTATCCACTTCATTGCTCAAATTATTCTAATTTTTATATCGTCAAATGGTGCACTTGGCATCCAGAATAAGCTGCAATATGAAAAAGGCACACTAAATTGTCAGTAAATATAAACAAGCCTAAGCCTGATCTTAAATTAGCAGTCATGTCTTAATTTGACAATTTAGAAAAGAAGTTTAAAACTGTCAAAAAAAGTCAATTATTTTTACACTAAATTACGACTGGACTTAAGTTCATTTGATATAAGCTGACAAAATTAAAATAAATTTCCCGTGTTAAATACTGATTTTGAAACGGACACCAGATATTTTTGTAAAGATTTGAACAAACTCCTTTAACAATTCCCTTCCGGTGCTAAAATAAAATGCGCTTCCCGGTGTTGGGTAGTCACTACACAATAAAAAATTAGCGTTTTAAATCGGAAAAATACAGACATTCCAATACAGACTGAAACCATTAAAAAAAACCATCTGGCAATGCTCACGGAACAAGCATAGGTCCACTCTTATCAGGAGCCCAAAAGCTACTGCCACTAACCCGAGAACATTGAGCTTTGAGCTCCTCACGCTTACACAGACCAAATATGCAAGAGTGATATGCAAATATAGTGTAAGGTACACAACACCGGGAAGGGAGGATTAAAAAATAAAAACATGTTCTCAGTGTAAACCTTGACAAGCAAACACCTGCCAGACTTGCTTTTCAAATATTTATTTTCAAAGAAGGCTGATATAATGGACGATCTCCGTTATATTTGAGCGCTTTAATAATTAATTCTGCTTACAATTATTTTTAAATGAGGAGCATGTGCATGTGACATCATAGTCACAAGTATGACGCACATACAACTAAACTTTGCGCAAGTGAGGCAAGGACTTTTTTTGAGATGATAGTTGGATTTATTATTTACCTCGCTTATTATGTGCAAGGTTTATAGATCATTGAGTGGATTTTTGTTTCATCTAACTTCTCACAAAAAAAAAGATGTTTAATTTTAATCTGTGTTGGGAACAGGAGGGATAATCTAGTGTGGGCCAATCAGGAACTTCTTAGCATTTTCTCATTGCAAATGAGAGGTAGGGACTGTGCAAAAATCTTAACTTTGTCTCCAAATAGGGAAATTTCAAGTGCGCTCAAACACCAACAAGCGAAAATAATGTCCGGCACAGCTTGAATATCCTGGGCACACACGCCCAATGGCATTTGCATACAGTGGAACCTCTCATAACGAGAACCTCTCATAACAAGCACCTCTCATAAGAAGCGCCTCACATAACGAGTGATTCGCATAACGAGAAAAGAAACTGTCAAAAAGTTGCACCCTAACGAGCGACATTTCGCATGAGTTACAGAGAAAGGTCAGGTCTCTTTTTCAAGACATTAACTTGTGAGCCGGGACTTCCTCGCCTGTTTCGCTTAACGAGTAAGATTCTGGAACAAGTTATGCTCGTTATGAGAGGTCTACTGCATTTGAGTCCATGAAGGTCCGGGGACGCGGGGCACTCACCCCCCGCCGATGGTGATCATCTTGGCGTCGGCGGCCATGAAGAGCTCGGCGCCGTGGCCCACGCGGTCCTGGCCCTCGGCGCACCCCACCCAGGGGTACTTGGCGCGCTCGGGGTACAGCGAGAACAGGAAGGTCTCCCCGGTGCCGAAGTAGGACTGCCGGTTCCCGCGCTCGTCCCGCATGTTGCGCTCGTACCAGCGCGACGAGCAATACGCCCCAAACACCTGCGCAACACACAAACATTGCATTTAACAAAACGCATCTACTCTAATTTTGAGGAGGTATAAAATGCATAGCCGCGGACGGCTAATTACACTACGGAGGCGGACCGCCGTAGTGTAATTAATGGTCAGCGCGCTCGGCTACCGTACTGGAGGTCCCGAGTTCATCCATATTGCTTGAAATAAATATAAGTGATTTTTCACTCTAATATTTATTTGATACTACCCTGGACTGGTACCTGAAGCTGATCACCTTTTCTTCACCTGTTAACGATCAAGATAAGATTGTGTTTATATGAGTTCCCTATACAGCATCGGATGCGGATAAGGATTTTTTTTTTAAATTCACTTATAACATTTTATGTTTGAAAAATAAGATATAGAGAAAAATGATGTTATTTTGAATTTGAACAAAAATAATATGAATTTATTTGAAAGGACCAGAATTAAATTTTATGAAAAGACCAGAATCCCAAAAATATTTTCAGATTAGAATCCGAATTTAAAAGGACTAGAGTCCTTTCAAAAAAAAATATTTAGAATACTTTTAACGATTCTAAAATGAAAATTTAAACCTGGTTTAACTTAGAATTAAAGAATAAAACTCCAACAATCGATGCGGGGTATAATATTTGGTGAGTAAATTATAATTAAATAAACATTAAAAAAATAAAAATTTTAAAGCACCTTTAATTTTTACAGAAAATATAATATTAAAGGTGTCTAAAAAAGTTCCGATGAGCACTGCGGCGTAATTTATTTGCGGCTATGAAAAAGTTAATACCTCATTGTTGCATGTCTTGATCATCAGTAGTGTGGGTTCGTGTTGTTCCACTCTCACATAGAAGGTGGTCAGGGAGCATCCGTGCTCCTCGGTGGTGTACAGCAACACCGGTTGATACATGGTGATCCTCACGGGAAGCCACGACCAAAGTGTAAACAGCTGCGGCAAATATCACATCACAAATTATATATGTATATCAAGTACCCAATAAACACATACACCCTTATTTGCAATTGAAGACTCGTTTAGAAAAAAAACTTACTGCAATTATCATACTGTTATTCCACAGGACTTGACAGAGGATATTATACCTACAATTATTTATTTAAAAAAAAAAAAACAGATTTAAGTAGCTTCTTCTTATAAATTTATAACTCATTGTTAACTTTTTTCATTTTTTCATTTCTATTAAAATCAAATATTTGTACTTTAAATTAGCACTTTTAACCTATTTACATTTTTGATATCTATTGTATTCTTTCCAGTACCCTTTATTGTAACCTAAAATAAAATGCTTACCCACACAGAACCCATGCCTTTGTGGGACCTTTTTTGTATTAATATAATATAATATATTTTTTACTTGTTATATTGTGAAATGTAAAAAAAAAACGGTTTAATATCTCAAATAAATACAAATCTAACATTGCGCAAGGCATTTTCACAACAGTCAAACTAGGTTTAGGTACTAAAATCATATATGAAGTTTGTAAGGTAATAGAGATATCATATAAACAAAGGACGGATATCTGACAACCACGAATTTTCATGTCAAATTCGTAAATTTATTATTTATGGTTTTTATAATAAATCTTAACAAACAAAAAAAATATCACAATATTTTAGATATTTAATTGAACAGAATTTAAATCTCCATACACGTAAAGATATCAAAAAGTCGCAAAACTACCGCAGATTTGCTACGTATAATTCTAAACCACCAAAAATTGTTAAAAAATGTATTTAAGTCCAAACAAAAAATGCACACTTCAAACCAACTCATAGTTTTAAATCGATTTTTAATCTACATATATATTCTTGGTTTCCTCTTCTATACACCTGGCCATACATGCTCTCTCATTCACACATGCTAAATATACTTCCTGTACCATTATATCATTATCTATTTACCTCATATACTTTAATTATCTTTGGGTTCCTTTGTTTAATGTTTTAAAACTATGCGCAAGTCGGCGTTAAATTCCTTTCTAATTTACCCATTTTTAATGACAAATTTATAAACAATCGTTTTCCTTCTTTATTTCACTCATTTTGAATCATACGTATGTTTTAACAGTTATTAAAAGGCAGACTTTTCAATTGCCTTTATCTCATAAGCAGTTTTTTTTTATATATAAGTTGTTATTCTAAGCGTGTCCTCAATTGAACTTTGTTATTCCAACAAAAATATCAAAAGTTATGAGACCGGTGTGGTAATAATTGAGAATCAAACCCACATTCTCCATATCTGAGTTGTCTTAAACTTAACCAACTTATATAAGCTTCAATCTCAAGTTATTTTATCAAAACAAAGAAAAATATTGATATATTGGCATTCAAAGGAGATTATTTTCACCAAATAACAACTTAAATGTATGTAATTGAAACCATCACCATCTGTACATGTAGGATGAATAAATTTGAAATATTTTTTAGTATAAAAATACAGCAAAAGGGAAAATAAATCCATAATCCCTTTTTTAGAAATTAATAGACAAACTTACCGGTCCTTTAGTAAGCACAAATATATTTTTTCGAAATTACACAAATAATTGGCAATTATGATAATTTTTAGAATAGATTTTTATATAGACATAATAATAATTATAAAATACATTAAAAACACATGCTTGTGTCTGAAGGAAAAATTCTAAAATATAAAGGGATAATATCAAATTTAATGAAACTATCAATATTTTTTTATATAATAATAAAAAAAAAATATTTATCAAATAGAAAAATATATTACAAAATCATAAGTGATATACATACATACATACATATTAATATAAGCTAATTAGTTTTTTTAATATAATTCAATGATACTAAGAGATGCTATTATCTATATTTGCAGGCAACACTAAAACAGGAAATAAAAACAAAACATAAACAAACACAGATAAATAATAAACCTTCTACTTTATACAAATTATAATACATACCAACTAATAATTCATAGTGTACACATGTAATTATAAACGGGATATTGAATGGTTGAAATTATAAGGGTTATGAAATTTGTTATATGGCACAGCACATCACACCCCTAGTTTAGGCTTTACAAGTTAACAACGGGTTTAAAGCTGATACATGCCTTTTTATGGGTAATAATGCAACGTGTCATTTGTACTTCTTACCAAAAATTCATGCTGCATTGTACAGCAATATCTGAGCTAATGTAGCTAATAAACAGAAATGCCAATAACACACAGCATGATAACTCAAAAAAGGCTATCAGTATCTAAACAGTCATGAAAATTAAAGTTTAACCCTTTCAGGACATCTGGTTACAGCTGCTAACCACAAATTTAAAACAAATTGTCTATGTGCCTACAGGTTTCTAGTTAAAATCATAGTGCAATATGTGTTGCCTATGTAACAGAAATAGTGCTTGTATAGATTTCATGTTGGTATCATTGTCTTGGAGCTTATTTCAGACTATTTATTGTGGCGATGTGCAACTGTCGGGATATTTATAGGTTATCTGTATCTTAGTTTATCAATTTTGTAAGGCTATTGAACGAAATAAACAAAATGACAGGTGAGTTACAGTCATAATAATACTAAAAATAGGTAGTGTTATATATTACCTCATTTTTTCAAGAATAAATGCTTTTATTTATACTTTTTAAAACATGGTCTTTGTTGCTAACCACCAGGCACACAACGTGTATTTTTAATTTTGTTGAGGGATAAATATTGTATCAATCTGTGTGCACAATTTTCTGTAAAATTTTGTTTACACTTACACTTATTTGTAAATAATTTCTAGAAATAAAAATGTGTTAAGTAAAAAAAAATTATTGTCCTCAAAGGGTTGAAAGTTAATAAAGCTTTTATTGTCTTTTTTGACTGAAAGAATTTTAATGGCGGATTTAAAACTAGTTTAAAACGAGGGGTGTGATATGTTTGGGTGTCGGTAATCGGAGAAGAGCAAACCTGACTGTGATGTATGTTACGGAGCTTGTTACCACCCATTAGAGCTTCTCTTGTGTGTGGAAGCCAACAAGCGAGGTAATAAGTGCTGGAGGTCTGTGGACATGATCATGCAATGACTTCATAGATTTCTATGCAGCAGCTTCAATGGTCACTAACACACCCTTTTAGCAATGATTTAATGTGATCATTTTGAGGAGGAAATGTGAGATGACAATTCCTAAAGATAAACCGACAATACAAACAACCATCGACGACTGCAGCTGTCGCCACAACTAAGTGAGCTCAACAACCAATCACAATAACTCCTTGCGAAAAGCATGTGTTAAACGCAACCCAGGAATCCCGCCTTAACCTGTGCAGCAATAGCTTTTATAAAGGAGTAAAAAATTAAGAATATGTTTGATCCTTGTATGTTGCATTTTCGTGAGAATGCTGACAATTTAATTCCAAATCAGTACCGAAATCAACACAACATTATGATTCCACCGAAGTACCTCACTCCCGAGATAAAGTTTTGTTTGTAGAAACTCGCTACTGGATAGGTTGAGGGTACTGATATTTACTCATAGAAAAACCTTGGTGTCATTGAAACAAAGGCGATAAATTAACCCCTTAATAGATAAAGCTTTGAAGTCACTTTACACGTAATCTTGAATATAAATATCTACAAATAAGTTAATATTTAAACTATTTCTAAAGGAAGAAAATTTTAATCAAATACATAAAAGTATCAGAGGCAAATAGCAATTTCCAAACAAATCATATTTGAATTAATTCACTGCAAATGTAATATATACCTTATGAAGACATAAATATCCTGTTATATAATAATGAAATGCGAATTTGATAGTATTTGCGTTTGTACATTGTCGTCTTGTGATGATCTTTTATAAACACTAGTTATATATTAAGGTATTACATCTTCGAGTGCCATAATTCAAACCTGATGAGTTTAGAATTACACGCTACGATCGCTTCTAGCTTCATATTGTCTACAATCTGTGTAATGTCTCAAGATGAAAGCGATATTGTGGCGCTTGTTTAAAGTCTTCTCTAATTTGACCTACACTAGAAATAGAGTATGCATTACAAAAGACTCGCTACTGGATAAAAGTGCATATGTACAAACATATTTACACTGTGCGCATAAGCCAAACTCTTTCTATAAAAGAGCCAACGTCTCGTGAGTACTAGGCTAAGTAGACCCGACTCCGGGCGTCCTACGTGTGCGGAACTTACTTCCTCTTTCTGGAGGATGCGAGAATTGACGGCTTGGATTGGGAACACTCCCATGGCGAGGGCGCGGGGGCCCGGAGAGTGGGAGCCCTGTCCGAGCAGCATGACAATAGACACTTAACGCTATATTACCCGTCATCACTATTCCCCACCAATACTATGCAATTGCATATTTCATTCATACTAAATTATTTTTAAATTTGATGAAATATGAAGAAAGAAAATACCAGAAGCTAAAACTTATCAATCTAAATATCATTTTCAATTTGAATAAAACATTCAAGATTTAAAAAAAAATTATATTAAATAAATACTAAATATCAAGATCCATAAAATAAACGTTGACCTAAACCTATTCCTAAAAAAAATTAAGAAATGTGAATGTTTGCAGTTGTATAAAAATGAAAGTATGTGTTGAATTCATTAGAGTGATAATTATTCAGTAAAAATTTATTAGATTAAATTAGTTGTTATAAAAATACAACACATACAATCCAGGCAATAAGAAAGATATATATTTATACCAATACCATTTGTTTACACGTATCCTCAGACAACCTCTGTAAAACCAAACAAATACCATCTTCTCATTCACCAAAATCTTACAATTATTACATCACCCGGATATATTAAACAATAATACCTTCACCCGATATAAAGCAGTATATTGGGGCTATTCTCTTTTCGCTCCGCAATGTTAAAAATATTGATAATGTGACCAACTAATCAAAATTAAATAAATTTAAACTTAATTACTGTTTTCATAAATAATTATAATTATATTTTTTTTATTATTTTAGGCTGATATTTAATGTTTTATTTGTAAAACTTTACCAAAATTAATTACATTTCTTGTGAGCTAAATGTTTTTTTTATGTAATCCACAAAGCCCCTACATTTACCAGCTTGACAGCAGGTAAGATAGTAAGGATAGGGAAGTTAAAATGTGAAAAATAAATCACAAACACATAGATCAATTCAAAATAAATCTTCCACAAAATTATTTTGCAACAGGCGGAAATCTAACCCAAGATGCCAGTTGCACAGTTGAGTTAACCCAACTATGCCACGGTGTCTGTCTTGACGTGATGTGATTAGTAAATAGCTATATGTGATAGGTAGAACCTAAGTGGAGGTAGTACAGTTTGAGTTTTATGTAGGTGATTTATTATACTTTTAACATAAACAGAGCGTTCCAAAATAGCACCTTATTATATTATTTGAATATTGCATAATCATTTATTTAGATACAATATATACAATAAAAATACTAGTATTTCAGTTTCACTTTTTTTTTAAACTGTTTTTTAAGACACTATTGCCTAAGAACGCCTCATCAGAATGGTCACCATCTTGGCGACCATTCTTGTGATGCTTTCAAATAAAAAAAGTGAAACTAAAATATCAAGTATTCTATTTTCATTTGATACATTGTTTCTAAATATACAACAATGGAATTTCATCAATAAATATTAATACAAATATCGATAACACAATTTTTTTTGTTCAATAATTCACACGCATAAAAATCACAACAAGAACATATGATAACAGATTAATTAATTATTAAAACTATTTAAATAATGTTATCAACTGAGTCATTGATAGAGTGCTCATTGTCTTTTTTTATTCATTATATTAAAAAAAAACAACATTTTTTTTTTACTATTAATTATTTATACTACATTATATGAGATGTCTTCTTCATTTGAGAAAGAAAAAAATTTTGATTTTCAAGTGCATTCATTATTCAACTGAATTAAGCAGCTTTAAAAAAAAACATTACTTTAAAATATATGAGTATAAATTGAATAATATATTGACATTCATACGTATTTTTGTAATTTCTGTTTGCAAGACCTCATATGTTATATCACCGCATGCAGTTTTGACACATTCAGCCGTCATGCATGTCCCGATTTATATTCCAGGGTGAGTCGAACACTACAGGTACAGTTTTTGACAGATGTTCAACAATCAAGTGAGAAATATCAGTATACTTTGTTTTGAATGCATAAATAGAAACCACTATTCAAACTGTCTAAAAACTGTTCCCATAATGCGGCAAGTATGAGACAGTTCTAATACTAAAATTGACTGGCACTAGAGGTCCAAAATTGTTTATCTGAATGCTGTAACAAACCAATGCAATCTAGTTTTATGATTTTTAATTTAAGTTTTACTTAGTAGATACCACTTTTTCTCAAAATGTATTGTGACACGTGTTTCGATGCACTCCGCATCATTTTCAACACCGTATGGTGTTTGAAATGGATGCGGAATGCATCGAAATACGTGCCACAATGGATTTTAAGAAATAGTTATGTTTACCAAGTTAAACTTTAATTAAAAATATATAGATTTTACCACAAATTAACTGCCGAATCAATTAGTTTTGTGATATTTGGTGTAAGATACCTTGCACAAACCGGTTCAAAAACTCTATCCATGGCATAAATGTTACATTTCCATCATAATATCAGATTTACTCACATACATACCTAATGATTTAAATACATTATTGAAATGTTTTAAATATAATTCTGACTGGATGTAAATATAGAATAATGTAAGTCGGACTTGTACCTCTCTAATGGTGAGTGTGTGCGACATCATCTGTATGTTGACTTGCGACTGGCTAGTGGGAAGGTTGTCCGTGGAGCGGGAACGAACCAGCTGCCGAGAGCCACTCAGAACCGAGCGAGACTTGAGGACCATCTCCGTTTTTATGAATACCCGGGATATGTACTGCGAGCTGCAATCATTTCAAGCAAATTTTGAAGAAAAAACATTCAAATACAAACACCATGTTTATCCATAAACACAGGATAAATAGAAACTATATATGAAGAAAAATTAACAGTAGAATAGGAATTGACAAACTACCCATTCGGTTGATTGATGCTTAAGGACAGGAAGGGAATGAAGGGAACTGCACTTCAAAAAGCTATAAATGTTTTAGATTTATGTTTGCAATTAACATCTTTACGAACATACTATGAACAGGAAAGGTATTTCTACCCATTCGGTCGATTGATGCTGAAGGACGGGAAGGGTATTTTAACCTTCTGCGCCAGCCTCATTTCAAAGTCACAAAAGAAAGAATTACATATTTAATTTTTTTTTACGAATATTATGTACCAATCTCTTTGTTAAGGTCTTTACATAATTATCAAATCCCGTCACCAGCGTTGCGCAGGCGTTAAAAACACTTGTCCGAAGTGTGTTAATTGATTAATTGGAATTATTATATTTTTCAAGTGATAAAATAAACAAAATTTAATTTCATCTATTGAGTTTAATTCCCTTTGATACTGATAACATTTTTCTAGGTTTGTAAGCATTTATTTTTTATCCACCTCAGTAGTTATATGGTTATTGTGTCAAAACAATTTTAAGTGTTTTTTTTCTTCATTTTGTTTTTTATTTAATATGACCTTAAACTCAAAAGTAATCACCTAATGATATCAATGATATAGTGTCCTTTGCACCATTGAGTGTAGATGAAGTTCAAAAGAAGAATAAAGATTATGTTGTAAGTCTGCGTAATCGGAGGGCATGTATGACTAGATGTATGGATGTGAAGGAAGCGAGGAGTGTCAGGACAGAAAAGTGTGGCGTTCCATCCTCTCTGCCTACCCCTGCGGGGAAAGGCCGTGATGGTAGTAGTAAAATCAATCAACATTAATGCCTTAAAGAGGATTCACAGACATGTTTGATTGATTATTTTTATCCAAGGTTTTTTTTTACAAATTTGAAAGTTTTTACACTATTTTACTAATGGAAAATAAATTAAAATAGCAAGAAACTAAATATGATTTACTATTCCGTTATTTTAATGGAATTGAATGCAGTGCAATAAATACCTGAGAGCCCTTATACTGAATGCCGTCCTAAGTAGTTTGGTGGGTGAAACGGGAATATTCCGGCAGAATTTGTTGAGTGCATTCTCCAATCCATTCTTAGAAACCTCTCCGACCCACTCTGAGTTTTGGTTTGTGGAATACTTGTAAAACAACATAATGATAGCTAATGCTACCCTGTACAGGACCTGAAAATGACCAAACAAAATAGGTTGCAGAGTAAAAAGTATTAAATAAGGGATAAAAGTCAAATTCAAGTAAAAAGCTATTATACTAACATTGTGTGACTTAATGGAAGTTATAAAGGGAATGGAAAATATTTGGTGATTTGATTTAAGGAAATAATTAAGGGGTTATTAGATTTTAACCAATTTCAATTACATATTTGAAAAATGTCTTCTTCTTCAAATTCTTTGTTCCGACTATTCAGATGTTGATAATTGCCAAGGAGATGCCTCCCTATGCTATGCCATGCGGAACAGCTCCTGAATTCTTTAATCACAATGCGGTTGCACACATTCTGAAGGCACGACAGTTTATTTTGTCCAATGGCATAACTTTCTACTATCTCGCCGCTGAGAAATAACTGAAATACATGGCACTGCCCTCACCATGAAGAACATGACCAAAATATTCCATCTTCTGGAATTTTAGTGTGATCAATAATTCTCCACTGGAGATAGCATATTTAGATACCCTATTTTATGAACTATAAGATGCTATGGGCTATAAGAGGCACATTAATTTTTAAGCATTTTTTTAAAACTAACTTTTTTACCGTTTTTACTATTAGATTGCAAAGCCAGACTAAAAAAATTTTATTGTATAAAGTCAAACTGACCTTAAAAATCCCTGAAAAACGCCTCTGTTTGCTATTCACCTCAGAAAACATCACATTACAAAATTGTAGTGTTTTTCGTGTAATACAAATGCACGTGTGTTGTGAAATGGACTACATTTTTATTTTTATGATTCCCATAACTATGTACAAGGTGGCCAGATAGAGATAGGTTTTCCGGGACATTGAATATATGGCCATTTTAAGGACTGGCGGAATTTGAAAACAAACACTGTACATTTTTATATTAATGTCGAGTATTGCTGAACTTTGGAGAATATTTTTTAAGATTAAAAAGTGTTGTATAGTCTGTATTATAATCTGTAAAATACAGTATATAGAGATATATATCGACGTGCCCTACGTAAAGTGCTCTAACTACGTTTTTTGTCAATTTTGAGATATTTGGTGTACGTTATCTACAGACCGTTATCTACAAATTTAAATAAACAAAAAAATATATATAAAATTAATTACGCCTAGTTTTCAGGCGTATAAGACGCTATCTACATCGAATTTTCGAAATGAACTAAACTCCTAAAACGCTGACTGTTTAATTTTGACAAAGCATAAAGTTTTAAAACGATTTGATGCATTATTTTATTGTGTTTCTGAATGTAAAATACAAGCTAATAATTTCAGATAGCACCGTTAATTAATAAAAAAAAATACATTGAAAAATCTTCTAAGCTCTCTCCTGTAAAGTAACAGATTTGCAGATAGAGTACTTTACGTAGGGGCCGTCGATATAGAATATTGCCGTGTGCTTCCGATACCAACCAATACCAGCGGTGAGCGAGATTAGCACAAAGAGCGAGTGTTTTACCTTAATTCCTTCATGGAAGAAGCAGTCCATGACCCTCACCAGGTGGGGGAAGGGCAGCCCCGAGAGGATCCACCACTCCCAGTCCGCGTACACCCTCTCGTGTCGGGGGCCCATAGTACGGGATAGATGCGCCCATGCTGTCTTCTGCATTTTGAGAAAACACAAAAATTCATTCAATATATAACACAAAAGTTTAACAGTAAGATTAACAAGCAGAAAATAAGACAAATTAAAAGAAACACATTATTTAAAAAGTAATCCCTTTAGATCATCCAATTGATATTTCAATAACTCCACTGGTCAAATTAATCCGACACTTTTTATACACTATCTATATAATGATATTTTTGTCAAGTAAATGCTTATGCAACATCCCCTTGATAAATGGTTGTTAATACAGTAAATATGTGCCGCTTAAATATGAAACGCTTAAAAGCATCTTTTACAAACTCTTACAAGCTTTCTATTTGCTTAATTTTGTAGAGCGCAAGACGCCAACAAACATTGTACAGGTTGGAATTGGGTTTGCGGTTACATGTGATTAGTATACGACCCTAATTAGTATGCGAATTAGGGTCGGGATTGATCAAAAAACCACCCGACAACAATGTATTAATTAATTACTTGCTTTAGGAAATACAGTTTACTTGTGCAAAATTACAGTGGAAGTATTCAATCAACAAATAACATCAACAAAATCCCCTTTAGTTTTATAAATGATATTAAAAATCATATTTTATATTTCAATATATGAAATACAAATATTCTCAAAAGCAAATTTAATGTCCATTAATATAGTAACTATTGAAAATGAACAAAAAAAGTAAAAAGATTACAGCTAAATAAATATCTGCATGGTACACAGCACACCTAAATTAATAAATGAATTATTCTAATAATAAAAAAATCTAATCTAAATCTATCTATTTTTTAAAAAATAATCAAGAGGAAAATATTTACTCCTAAACTATTTTACAGAAAAGCTTTTTTTCTAGTCTTTTCAAAAAAAATATGATAAAACCGTACCCCAGTGGAGGATTTCAGACTTATTTGGTTATGTAAAAATGTAACAACCTCCATACCTACAAAGTCAACAGCCCACTCTGATATACAAGTCCAGTGTTAATTCAGCCAATCTAAAGCAATTATTTATTGAATTGGCGTTTACTTTGTAGGATTCCACAATCTATTCTCGGTAATATAAATCAAAACATCATTTATGATCCTACCAAATTCACTGTGACAGCTATTTCGCCTTGTGAAGGCATTATAAAACTGCACTGAAAAATCCAAATGGACATATTTAAATACAAATTTGTAATCCTGGCAATAATGTTAGATTCCGCTATTACAATACATAGGTCAGCAACATCTCCAGAATGTATCATTCGCATAGTCTGAAGTAACGGGTTTTTTTCTTCAAATTTAGGAGTTACAGAGTTGTAGAATTCCACAATCTATTTCTATTGATATAAATCGAAACATGATGTATGATTCTACTGAATTTATTGTGACAGCTGTTTCGCTTTGCGAGGGCATTGTCAAACTGGATTGAAAAAACGGGCTTATTGAAAAACACTTTATAATTCTGCCAATAAAGTTTGATTCTGTTATTACAATACATATGTTCGTAACACTCGCAGAATCCATCATTCGCATGATCTAAAGTAAGATGATTTATTTTAATATTTGAGAGTACAACAAAACTCCCTATAATGTTGAAATAGGCACCGCATGTATCAGAGGAATTTTTAAGATTGTATTTTTACGTTTTGACCAGAGGAAAAGATTGAAATTGTCATTTAAAATTAAAATACAATTTATCAACATTAACCATTTTTCTTTTAGTCCAAGTGACTCTGAAATCTAGCTACGGCTTATGCAACACCGCTTATCATGATCCTACTCAGGCTTCAACTTTTTAAGTTTCATAGCCTATGCCTACTCATGAGTGGATTTACTCTTTATGTTTAAAGTTACTATAATTTCATGTAATTCATGAGTAAAAATTCTAGGCAAAAACACTCGCTAACATTAACCTCCTACAATGTTCCCATTGATAAACGCGGTACCTATATCAACATTATAGGGGGGTTTACGGTATATAGCGAAATGGGATGAAGTAACAACTGTCACAATAAATTAATTCTTAACAACCAATAAATAATCATTAATCTAAAGCAAAATACGGAAATCTTAATTGGGGTATCTGAAGTGAGGTGTAATATATCATCTGTGTCATTGAGGAAAATTTGGGAAAACGTCAAGAGGTTTATAGTTTCCGTTATAATTTTTTTAGTAGTCAATTAATCTTAAGTATGGAACAGTAGTAAAATTAGCATCTAACTTGTGTCATAAAACATACAACTTATGAACATAAGGGAAGAAATAGTTTATTACCATAATAAAATGACTCATAGTTTCCGGGAGAAAATTTTATGAATGCAACCATAATTATAGACAAAAGATTACCCAATTGACTAAAATAATAAAAATAATAGACTAATCAATTTATATATTATATGGTACCAGTTCAAGAAGTAAATTTTCTGGTTCAAAATTAATTTTGTAACGTATATTATAAAATATTGTTATATTATTTATTGATTTGTCATTAACGTTGTGGAAAAACATGATTATTTTTTGATATCTCTTTACCACCAATAGATGTCTCTAGTGAAGTTCTAGTGATTCAAGAACAGCGTTTTGGAATCGGTTTATATATATAAAACTTCCAAGAATTTGAGAAGTGTGGTTGTCAATAATGGTTAGATTTGGTGAATGTTACACGTGTGTAAGTAAAGTGATCACACAACCAGCCTATGACGGTCGTCAGTCCCGTAAATACCCAGACTTCCATATTCTTCTTCATCTTTGATGAGATGTCAGAAAATAATATGAAAAATAACTCTTATAATTGGAGATAATCCAGATTTGTGAACAAGTATTTGGACACACTCAAAATGTTGTGAATAACATGATTTAAATATAAAAATAAAACACAAGTAAAGGTACTAGAGCACTTTTGAGTTTACCAATGTAAACATGACTAATTTCAAGAAATACAGATGTTATCATCAACAGGTGAAAATACAAACTAACAAGCAATAAATAATTTAGGTACTGATAGACGTGGGTGGGGTAATAACTGGAGGGGGTGGATTAAGGGTGGTGTTAGGTATAACGGGAACACGGAAAGCAAAGGTAAGGAATGTCGGAAAAGTATATTAATGAATTAATTAATAACTAATGTTTGTTTTTAGAATTTAAGTTACAATATTTGAAAAAAATGTATGAAAGATGTTCTAATGGTGATATAAGGGAAGCAAGGCTGAGATAAGCATTATCGATAAAATTAAGAAGGATGTGTAGATGATGGTTTGGGCATGTGAATCGAATGAGTGAAGAAAGAATAGTAAAACAAAATTATGAGGCGAATATGGTTGGTTATACAAGCAGAGGAAGACCGAGGAAAACTTGGCACAATCAAGTATTTCAAATACTTGAAAGTGGTCAGGTCAGGAGTTTAATCGGCTGTTATGTATGAGGAGATGCATTAATGTGGAAGAGGTGAAAGATATTTGCAAAGATAGATTGGTGTGGTGTTCTATTCTCTATGGCTACCCTTGCTGAAAAGCGGCGCGATGGTTAGTTAGTTAGTTAGGTAGTTAGTTTTTTTTTAATGTATTTCTGAACATTGAAAAAAAAATGCTTTTTTTTAAATTTATAAATAACATATAAACCATGGAATTTTAGTTGAGTTGTTATTTTATTTACAGGGTAGAATAATATAATTTAGAGCACCAAGAATCTGAACATCAACCATACATCTGTCATAATTATATGAAGAAGAAAAAACTCCATGGAAAATATTTCTAAAACTGATACAAAAAAAGAAATACTACTACATAAAAATAATCCATTTGTAAATATTGAAGCGAGATAAGTTCAACATAAACATCAACATGTTGAGTTTTAGATTTAAACTATTATCATAAACATAAACAATATATTATCTACTCATACAAGAATAATAAAAAATAAATATATTGAATTTTAATATAAAGCTATCAAAATAAGACTATTGTGATATCAAATTCTATTGTTATCTATTCCTCCAAGCACTTCATTATAATTATTACATACTTAATCAGTCCTCAGTCTAGAAATCATAAATAATTAAATCAATATACGGAATAGCTTAACAGTCCTTTGTGAGGAATTGTGGGGGGGCGGGGATTGGAGTATTTCAAACAGATTTCATATCGTAGTCGTACAGGAGAAAGTGACCAAGTGCATTTGTTTATAAAAACGTGATCATTGACTATTTGATAACCTACTAGCTTAATTTTGCCCTGAAAAAAATTCAAAGCGATTTTAAAGTTGGAAGTATAATATATCAAGTTCTTAAAAATGACAAACTGCATTGATGTTTATTTTCTTGCCAAAGCAAAGTAAGTTAAATGGCCCTCCTGAACTTTTTATATTTTGTTAGTTGGTCACTTTTTCCTGTACGACTACGATATGTATATTACAATTTTAAAATAAAAACAAATCTCTAATTATTAGTTGGTGTCAAGTAACAGGAGACTATGAGGCTTACCGCATGTTTTTTGGCAATCTGCATAACAGTCTTCCAAGTCACTTCATATAAGAGTTTGGTTTGCGTCACAAACATCTTCTCCTTGGCGGCCACCAAGCTCGCCATACAGTGGTAACATTCCTCTTCTGAAAATGCAAAAAAATATATTATAAAAAAAATTGTAAGGAAAAAATAGATGTTTGTGTGTGTATTTAATTTAGGTTTTGAACTGACATTTCTCGGTAGAACCGGATTTTATATAAATTTAAATAAAATAAAAATGGAAAAACTATTAAGTTGGTATTGTCTTTATATACAAGTATGTATATAAAGACAATACCATGATATGTTTATATTTTAATAAACAATGTTTAAAAATAATTTACAAAACAACTTTGTTAAAAATCACTATAAATCCTATTATAACTTAATTGATGACGATGAGCAAATGCTTGAAAAAATGATTTTGGGATTTTTCATTTGTAATTTTTGTTTATGTAAAAAAAACG
This sequence comes from Brachycentrus maculatus, assembly GCF_059751285.1. Taxonomy (NCBI): domain Eukaryota; kingdom Metazoa; phylum Arthropoda; class Insecta; order Trichoptera; family Brachycentridae; genus Brachycentrus; species Brachycentrus maculatus. Next base: position 128,634 of record NW_028281018.1, on the reverse strand, counting down.
ATGCGGTGACCTATGCACCGTCTGGGTGCGAATGGGGGGCCAGAGCAGAAGAATAATAATTGAATATATGTATTATAATTTTAAAGTTTATTTTGTACATAATAAGTACTTAGTCAAAAGAATAATCAAAAAGTCCGTTATTAAAAATGTTTTCGCTTATTAATAATCTCTTATGCTTTCGTTAGTAACTGCCGATCAACATGAAAAATAGCCAGTTGAGATTTCCAGCCAAGCCAAATATTAGAATTTTTATGAAGTACCTAGATAGTCATTTGTATAAATTATTAATGGATAAGAACATATTTACTTCGAAACTGGCCGACATAATAATTAAGTTACAAAAAGATATATTTTCATTCATTCAAACCCTTATCCGCACCCCAATGGTGCATAGGGGACTGCATCATATAAACGCAGTGTTATCTTGATCGTTAAAACACGAAGGAAAGGTGATCAGCCCTCCGCTTCAGGTACCAGTCCAGGGTAATATTGAATAAATATTAGAGTGAAAAAAATCACTTATATTTAAAAGTCCCCCCTCTGGGAATCGAACCCGGGACCCCCAGAACGGTAGCCGAGCGCGCTGACCATTACACTACGGAGGCGGACAAAAATTATTATAAATTGTATTATTAATGGGGAAGAACATATTTACTTCGAAACTGGCCGACATAATAATTAAGTTACAAAAATATACATTTTACAAAGTAATTTTGAAAGATATAAAATGATAATATCATTATTGAATATAAGATTAAAAGAGGTCATAAAATGAATTTTTGACAACATATATGCATTAAGCATAGAGATATCCATAGGTAAACATTATATGTCAAATTTTATTAAAAGCCACGGCGAACAAACTATGCGAGATAAGCATAATCTTGTGGTAAATACTGCAATCTTGTACTCGTACATCAGTCAACTGTCAAATTGTATTCACTGGAATGGATTGCCTTATTAATAACTTGTTTTGGAAATAATATACAAAAGAATATATGTATATATGTATGTAAGTATATATATATATATATATATATATATATATATATATATATATATATATATATATATATATATATATATATATATATATATATATATATATATATATATATATATATATATATATATATATATATATATATATATATATATATATATATATATATATATATATATATATATATATATATATATATATTTATATGTATTTATTTTGTTTTTTTTTTGCATGAAATGAAATAGATAAAAGGTACTAAATTCAAATGAAAAATTAATATATTGTAATTATGTCAAAAATAATGCTTAATAATGTCTCAACTAAAATGTTCAGTGAAAAAAAAACTCGAAAAAACCTATATGATATTGAAAAAGCATAATATATTATATGGACTGTATTTTACATTTCCCTTAAAAATTTTTATGAAAAAACTAAACGAAAGTATACGGACATAAGGACTTACTTAAATGAACTTCCAATTCTGAATATCAAAATTCACAAAATTTTCTTTGCAATAATATAAGAGGAATATAATACTTGGATTATATACATATTATACGCGTATTCTCAGTGATTGATTATCTGCAGACATCGGCAGGTCACGCTAGTCTACCTTCCACATAAGTACATATTGTACAAAACCAACGATGATGCCATTCGGGAACAAAACATTTTTTTCTTAATTATTATCTTATTCACGTCAGCGATTCTAAATTTATTTGTAAAATATGCCCGAAAATAATAACAAAAATACATCATCTAATGTCACTCTTTTCAAAATTTTAATACATTGTTGTTTTACCCAAAATACAATATATTTCATATCCCACTCACGGAATACACACAGGTACAACTACCAAATTATTATGAACTCCACGAAGTACGTAATATTTATGTTAAGTAAAGTTACGTTACATTAGAATGTTGAAAGCTATGGCAAATGAGGCCTTAATTAGTTTCAGGCCTCCGGAGAGCTGTTCCGAAAGCGAACATATTTATCTTCTCCGGCGCTCTCGCCATTCCCTGTCTTCTCAACTTTGAGGCAGTCATAATTTGGTAATTGCCACTTTAAAAATTAAATAAGCAAACAGTTTTAGAACGTAATAACCGTAAAATTGCCACGTCGTTATACGAGCGTACCTTAAATAAAACAAATGTGTTCTCACAAAAGCATAATTCAATAATTAATGAGTTTTAATAAGTTTTCGATTTATTCAAGATACGTTTATAATGCCAGTAATATATAACGCGAATTAGACTTGCATATTTCAACCTATTTTACGACATCGCAGCAATCTGCTATGTATGACATCTACACCTTCAGTCGCTACGAGATCATAATACCGTCAGTCATGCGCGGATTGGGAGAAATGCGCGCTGATTGATATATAGCTACACGAAAATACGTAGTATTGTAAACAAATAACAACGAAAGTTCATACTATTTTCTTATCAGATAAGCCAGAAAGCTAAACTTTAAAAAGGTGACTTTATTTGAGGGGAAGTGTATTAGAACGCCGATTATTATGCATAGATCATAGATATGATATGCTTGTACAACATCGTAAGAAAGCAAAAAATAGCAGCGTCATGGGAACTACCGCGTTGAAAAAGTGTGTTTCCCTAAAAAAATCACGATTACAAACGTGGTACTAGTGTATTTATATTGGATTTATATCGGTAGTATTTAGGTCGCGCCGATGTGCGGCGTCGGGGGTCACCAGGCACCAGGCAGCAGGCACGCGCTACCCCCGAGGACCCGGCGCCGGGCGGAGGGCAGTCCTTCCTCTTGACCAGCTCCCGTTACGCAATGCACGCCGCTGCCATTGCGGCCGTACTGGCGGCGCACGCTTTCCGTGTAAGCTCGTTAACGGATTTATTCGCGGAGATTTGGCCGCCGCCCAACCCTGATTATTTCATTTTGAAATTGAGAGAAGTGTAACATTGGCCCGGTATTTGTTTTCGCGCGATCGATCGGACACGGTGGCTGCGAGCGTCGCCGGAAAATCATTTCGCAATTTGTATACTTACGTCATGTAAACATTCAAGTAGTAAACACATAGTTCTCGGCCGTCGCGTCGGCACATAACACAGCTATTGTGTTCCCGAACATGAGCGTACATGCGAAGATCAAAGCTTTCTCTCCACTTTTGCAAGTGACTTTTACATCCAGATAGTTGAGGGTTAGAGCACATACCTCGAGTGGGTTGTCGCACGAAAGTAAGTAGTATCGGAAAAGCTATCTGATCGTCCAAAGCTCCTTATTAAAATCGGATTAAAGATAAGAGGGGGCTTTCAAACGAAGTTTACCAATACCATACAGACTTATTATCATATTCAAATTAATAATTCGTATTGTGAATGTATAAAAAAACTCACAATTAATCAATGCATAGACATGGGCGACAGAATTGAAAACGGAATCAAGTAACAATTTCTTTAAAATAAGTTTCATGGATGCGATATTTAAGGTAAACACACACCAATCGGTGTACAAATTTGGTTGCGTATTGCGTATTTTTACCTAATAATATATTCAACAATTTGACATAAAAAACTTAGCTGGAACGAAATAAAAACCGAGAAAAAGTAACTAATACCATCTCTCAATCGGGTAACCGAATGAATATCAGTTATCTTTTATTCACATCTCTAATAAATATGATAAAACTTCTTCAATTATCAACGGGGGAATTGTGAAACATTATAGTGGAATCGATAATACATTATATCGTGTTTACCTCGGTGAACTGTAATATCTCTTAAAATCAAAGTAAATAAATAGAAATGGTATTTGAAAGCTCAAAGTCAACCTTCAGCACGTTAGAAATACTCGAGAGCTTTAAATAAATATTTAATATCGGCCGCGTGCTAGCCACGAGTGAATTTTGATATCTAGCCAAAAGGAAAATAAAGTCCGGTCCGAGTCACGGCACTCGATCATTATCGAGGAATATCGCAGTGATTAACGAGCCATGGAAGAAGGATAATGCATCACAAGGTAGCGAGAACAGATGATCGCTGACACGCGGTGCCACAATAATCACCACAATTAATTGTGCGGATGTTTAATATGTAGCTTTTGCGAAGGTCGTAGATGTCTGTCGCCAGAATATCCCAACAAACAGCACTGTTTATACACATTGAAAAGTAAACACCATAGCTACTTGTTACATTATAACTATAACTTTCATAATTTAACACTTTTCACACGAAAAAAACATTGTTTTTTTTTACATTATAATTATGAAATTACATATTTCTTAACCAGGTATGTATCGTATACAAAAATATCACCAATAAAGTATAAATTGTGTTCTGCAACACAGGAAAAAAAATAGAAACACACAGTACCTAACATATTTTTACGTTATTTGTCATGGTCATATAAATATCTTTAATTTAAAGTACGAATATCACATTTTTATTATATGAACGATTAATTTCTAACGATTGTTGACTGTTTATAAACGTATAAATATGGGTTGGTAGAAACCATACTATATTATATTTCAATATAAAAAATAAGTGGTATATGTATAAATGTCTTACACACGTAATAACTTGTAATATTAATATTATAGAATATTAGTTAAATCCAAGTAAATCCTGGCAGTCAATCTAGTGGAATTCAATGTTATTTCTTTAAGTCATAATGCATAGATAAGGCAATCGCATTAAACTTTTATCGGTTAATATTGTTGATAAAATTGTATAATCCATTATCACGTCGACGTCTATATTCTGGAAATACTCGTAGTAACAGAAGAAAACAATCATTCATTACTTTCGAGCGATCGGTACCAAACTGATTATTACTTTATGATTGAATGTTACATATATAGTGGAATCGTAAATAATTATGACTACATTAAAATTCCGATACGTGACAATAGATAATTTTGACAAATAAGGAAAACGCGAATGTATCCGTCTATTTTTTATCATGAATATGGATTTTGAAATATTTTTTGCAGGTAAAGGATAAACCTTCGTAGCGTACGTGCTACGCGCAACGTATCGAACAATCGAGTGAAGCAAGTGACCATCGATAAAGAGAATTGTTTAGTGACCTTAGTGGAACTTGGTTGTTTATTGCTTGCACAGAAGCCGTGGTTAGATTCTAACAGTGGATAGGTTATTAATATAACAGTTTGATAAGTCATAACAATTATATTTAAACATGTTAGTATAATTACTCAACGCATCACCCGTATGACAGAAAAAAGCGGCTTCGTTTTTCCTTTCAAAGCTGTGAACGCGATCGCGTTCACAGCTTTGAAAGACTGCCGAAGAACCGATCTAAGTTCGAGAAAGGTCAAAATAAAATTCTTTCTTGTGCTGGATGGTTAATTTCCGCACATTTCCTTAAGTACATGTTTTGTGCAGTCAATGAATATGTCCAGGTAATTACCAACGGAATCAAATGATGATGACTATTATTAGCCTCGACCGAATAGGTAGCTCTATGGAGTTACCCACTATTTGACAATAACATAAAAGCTGCCGATCAATCAGCGAAAAAATGCCGCCATTCTGCAAGCTTTGCGGGAAATGGAAGAAACGCTTACGCATTATGAAAGGGCAATCATTTTTATTCCGATTTTTTTAAAAACGTACAAACTTAAACGTAAACAGGACGACATCATTGTTTTTCTTTCATTGGTTTTCTAGAATCTAGACGATCGATAGAAGACCAGCTGGGAAAATTAAAAAAAAAATCAAAAAATAAAGATTTCAAACAGGCAGTGGAAATATAAAAAAATGGGAATTAAAAATATATTTACATTGTAGGTACGCACATTTTTCAAACTTGGTTAGTTCGTGTGACGAATTCCATTTCATTGAATATTAATAATAATAGATATGAACGTAAATATAGCCTGATTAAAAAAGTAAATATATTTTCTTAGCGCGTCAGTAAGTTCATATTTCATCTTTAAAATATCGTAATTTTTGGACACGGCGTTATGAAAGATTACTTTTCAATAACGTATTTGCACTATTTAAATTCGAAGTACGAAATCAAGCAATCACATAAAAATAGGAATAATAATTAACACATTTAAACAAAATGTGAATGTGTGCTAAAATTTCATCTCGAGTTTTCCGTCGCTGGCTACCTTCAGCATAACTTTGTACATTATATCAAGGAAATAAATCAAGGAAAACCAAATTAACTTTCAATATTCAATTAACGACAATCGATCGACTCCATGACGCATCACAGGGCCACATGACCGCACTGCAGGGGTTAATCCACCCGATACAATGAATACAAGACACGAGTAATAAATCGTCCGATCAAAAGAAAATTTCTTCCTTTATAGATTCGCAGACGCTGGATAGTAGTCGAAGTGATCTCCCCCCCCATCCCCCCTCCTTCCCACACAGCCATCACCGAAGACATGTGTTTAGAGAAGAGTTAGAATAACAAAAATGCGTAAATGACGAGCATAAATTTTCTGGTGTATTAAAATTAACGTTTTTTTTTACCATATTCAATAATTATATATTATAAAACCAGACGGTGGGATTTCACTGTTGAAATTTTTTAATATTTTTAAGGGAATTCTTCAAATTAATAATAAAAAAAAAAGAGAAAAAAGTCCTCCTCCAAGAACAATAGCTCAGTCTATTTTTTTTTAAAGAGGCTCAGCGCAACTAAAATTATAAGGTTTTATTAAGTAAAAATGTATGGAAATTGTATTTTTTAATGTAACTAATAAGAGAGTTTACACATTTGATTCGTTGAGTAAACTTTTTAATCGAAAATCAAATACGAAATGATTTAACAGTTACACTGGAGAATGACTTAATATTGATAAATTGAATAAAAACCTAATTAAAAACAATAAAAATGAAAGTCAGGCATTTTTTGGTTTAACACAAGCCACTATGGGAAAAATGCTGTATGGCAATTCTGAAATGAACATTTGGCTAACATGCGTGAGGTCCCAAGAGCGATTGGTCCCAAATGTGGTTTCTTAATATTTTTAATGGAAAAAATGTATTATTATGACATACGCAAATATTTCAATTAAATTCCCAAGCGGTTTGTCTCTGTAAATAGTTACGAAGCTTCGACCCGACTCAGCTCAGATCTACAGTATAATTATTTAATTGATTGGTATTTTAAGCGCATGTACGATTGATTGCCTTTATTATATATATAAACTAGAGCCGAGTTGATAATACCATTAGAGAATATTATTTGAAATGATATAACACAAATGTAATGTTAGTAAAGAAAGATGAAAGTGGACTGAATGCAATCGAAATGCGTTTTCTCAGACGAATGTGCGGAAAAACGTAGAATGATAGAAGTTCGAATGGTGATATAAGGAAAGAATGCAAAGCTGAGATGAGCATTATCGTTAAAATTAAGAAAGATATGTTAAGATGGTTAATCTAATGAGTGAATAAATTTATGAGGCGAATGTGGTTGGTAATAGAAGACGAGCGAGACTGAGGAAAACTTGGCATGATTGAGTATTTCAAATACTTGAAAGTGATCAGTGGTCAGGTCAGGAGTCGGAATAATCGGCGTGTATGTATGAATGTGGAAGAAGCGAAGATTGTGTGCAAAGACAGATTGGTGTGGCGTTCTATTCTCTCTGCCTACCCCTGCGGCGAAGCGGCGTGATGGTTAGTTAGTTAGTAATGTTAGTTCAACCCGTGGCCGCGGATCGTCCTGTTACGGAGAAGAGAGATCAATTTGATTAATCGATTAGTTTGTCTCTTGATATTAAATATGGTAGGAGTAGCAAATAGGGTGGCTCGCGCTGGCGACCTGTCACCTGGCAGCGCTGATGGAATAGTGTTGCAATACCAATAATACGAACGATTACGCGGATTCTGCGAGATTCCTCCGAAACAGCAAGTGGCCGCTCGCCTCGCCTTATGGCGATTCAGTGCGCTCGAGTACCGAAATAACTGGTACCGTATTAAAAAGAGTTGGCTTTGAAAAGATCATAAATAAAGATATGCGGTAGTTTCATTCGGATTTACACATTTACGTGCTTTGAAACTGAGTACAGAATAGCGTGTAGAATGGAATACAGGGAGTAGTCATACAATGTAGTACAAGCACTAGTCGCGTTCTAGTTTGAGCCTGCTACGGACAATTTTATTTCCATAGTTAAAATATGTTAATATAACTTAATTATAATGTCTACCGGTTTCGAAGCTAATCGCTTCTTTATCAAGACTGATTAATACTATTAATCAGTCTTGATAAAGAAGCGGCTAGCTTCGAAACCGATAGACATAATAATTAAGTTATAATAAAATATTTACAGTGATTTTAAAACAAAGTTACATTTCAATTATAAAATGGAAAATCACAAAGTTAGTGCTTCAAATATAAATTATATTTTATTTCCAGTTTTACTTGGTAAACAGTGTTTCTTCAAATCTATTGTGACAAGTCTTTTGATTCATGACTTTTGGCATCGTTTTCAAACACAGTATGAATGCTACAATGAATAAAATTGACGCGGAATGCATCAAAACACGTGTCACAATAGATTTTAGGAAATAATGGTATTTACCAACTAGTGTCGGGTTATGGTCTCGTGGTTAGTGTCGTGGACTTGTGAGTTAGAGTTTCCAGGTTCGAACCCACTATACCACAATTTAATACCTATTTTTCATAGCCGCTTAGGCTCACAGAAATTGTATGAAATTGAAGTAAATAATAAAAACGCAAATATTTCTCTTTTTTTTAAATACATAATTCAATTTCATACTTTTTCTGTGAGCTTAAACGGCTCATTATTAGAAATAGGTATCAAATTGTGGTAGAGTGGGGTCAAACCGACGAGAAACTCCGACTCAATAGTCCACGACACTAACCATGGGACCACAACCTGACACAGTTGAGTTTAATTCTTAAAAGTCAAGTACAAACAGATTTTGTATAGAACGGGAAAGCGAAGTTCTGAAGGAAAAAAACTTGACATAATTCTGAATAATGAGATGTCAAGTACATACATAATCCCGTACTAAGAGGAGTCTCTTAGTGCTATGTACAGCGTATCTTGCGCGGAGTTTTCCTTCCTACGATATGTATTCGTAGAGAAGTTACAAATTCTATATACACCACCGGAATTATACACCCGCACAGCGCTGTTTCATTAATTGAAGCAGCGGTACTGTGTAGATTGAGCCAATAAAATCAAAACGCGGTGATTACATTGAGTTTTATTTTAGTTTTTTTTAGTGCGCGGAAAATTTTACAAGAATAACAACAGAAAAAATATTACAATTACGTTTCGAAAATACAGACACAATTTTGATGATAAAAGAACAATTGTTATGTTTCCCTGGGTGGAGAATACTGGCCAAACATCATTATCTAACTGAAAGCATTGTGATACAAGCGGTAACAAATTAGCCACAGGGGACAAGAACGAATAAAATACACAATTCTTATTACCGAAATGAAGCGAGGCAAAAGAAAATATGTCTTACGTTCAGTTTTGCAATAAAACAAAATATTTTAGATTAGTTTCAGTGATTTGAAGACGGTACAACGTAGAAACATAAATTAGCTTTGAAACTAGCAACAACTCCAAAAAATGCATGCATCATTAAAATTAGTTAAAATTTATTGCATACAAAGTTTTACGCAGTTATTTTTTTATGATTCGGTTTTTATATTAATATTTATAATCTTGTCATGTATAAAATCTAGTAATTAAAAAACAAACTTTATTGTATCATAAGTAAAATCTTAATGTATTATTGTATTGTATTAACATGTAAGTATTTCGGGTCAACACGGGCTATGCCTAAAGAGCCGTAAAATAATAAAATGAAGAAAAAATGTACATTTGTACATACCTAAAGTAAAAAATTCAAAATAAAAATGTTTTTTCTAACAAATTTAATTAAAATACTCATCCTATTTAGTCGATACGTATGTATTTTTTACAAATCTCACTATTTGGTATTTGGTATACCGAAATATAGAAAATAGACCTGTAGCAATATATTGAAAGTTTAATACCTACATAATTACAAATCAGTCTACGTAACATATCAATTAAATTGAACACAAATTATATTCTTTCAATAACCATATGCAATATGTTCCCCTTTACAAACAATTTTTGGATCATTGCCAACCAAATGGAGGTTTGAATGAAAACAAATAATAATGCTCCGCCGAAAGTAAAAATATTATACTCCGCAATGATTTACTTAAAGTTCTTCTAAGCACGATCCAATTTAACATTGATAAAACCACCGATGTTTATTGAGTACATTATGTAAATAAAGAAGAAAATTACTTTACATTCCATTCGTCATAACTTAATAATAGAAATATATTTCAGCCCATTCCTTAATTCCATTTCTGAAAAAAATAAGTTCCGCTTGAGAAAGCTCGAGAGAAGGTATTGAGAATTTCGAAAAAGGCGAAGGATATGAAATTGTATTTTATAACAACGGGAAACTGGCGCCGCAGGCTCGATTTACCACCCTACTATTTGAAGTATTTCATTTTTTGTTGCTTTTGTTTCAGCTACTGAAAAGCCTGAAAACTAATGATATTATAATCAAATTCTTATATTTGTAAGTACAGAAATTCCTTGAGAAAATGGGCAAGATTTTTTTCAACAATTAATGGATCTGAGTTTTGTGATGAAAATTCTAGGTAGAACTGTATTTTATATTAAAAAAAACAGCAACAATATTGTTTTTTCCACTTTTACTTTATTTGACGACGACGAAACCCGGTCGCTGGTGAAATAAAATAAAAAGTAAAAAAAAACTACATAATTGTTGTTTTATTACATAATTAATGGATGTTTGGTTTTATGTGATGTTCTTACCCCTATTCGCACACAATGGTGCATATGGCACCGCATCGTATATAAACAGTATTATATTGATTGCTAGAAATAAAGTGATCAGTCCTGCGTTTCAGGTATCAGACCAGAGTGATATTAAATAAGTAATACAGTGAAAAATCACGTAAATTTATTATAATCCCCCTGGGAAACGAACTCAGGACCTCCAGCATGGAAGCCAAATGCGGTGACCAGTAAACTATGGAGGCAACAGATTAAGTTTTGGGCGATATAGGGGATGAAATGTACACAAATACAAGCGCTGAAAATACAAAATATTGAATTGATATTTGTTATTACAGATTACAAGTGACGGATGATGAACAGATAGCAAGACTACAAGTAATTTGATATTGCTCTAAGATGCGACTGGAAGGCAAAGTGGCATAATTTGACGTCTCCAACAATACCATTCAGATCCTCCAAGTGCGGAGCGTCAACACCTATACAAAATCCATTAATGATATTAAACACAATTGTCGCCATTGTGCGACCGGGTCGTATCCGAGATCACTCCAGATGACTGGCAGTTAGAGCGTCAAACACACCATTCGCTACAGGTTATTTGGTGATTAAATTATACTAACGAGCATAAATAATTTTAGGAAAAAAAAAATAATAGAGAAACATCGGAAGATGAACCGGCTTTCGTTCATCACATTATTTACTTAATTTCAGCAATATGTAAGTAGTAATATTCAGAAAATTATACGCACATTCGTACATCGAAAACACGTCCAATAATTGGTTACCATTAATAAAATATGATATTAAAATGTCCAGAGCATTTTTTATGGTTTCCTTTAAACATACATATTTCATTTCCAAATGAATATTTCAGCCAGCCCGAGAGCAGAAATACCCTTTTTAAACAATCTGCCCCGAGACCTTTCGGGAAAGGAACAATTATAATTTTAATTGCGGTTTGCTGAAATAATTGAATGTGCCAAAGGATTTTTTTCTACATAGGTTTGTATGTGAATACCTACTGACATCATTCAGGAGGATGTAATATTCTTACATCTTCGTCTGTAATCTCGCGCATGTAGGAGTGTAGGTGACGGGCGGAAGTGGCGAGGATCATTCAATAGAGAGCAGCGGCCACCAGGAGACGAGGCGAGACGAGGAGATGAGGAGATCGGCGGCGAGCAGTCGAGGAGTAATTGCGTCCCACGGAGCGCGCACACGGACTCTCCCGCGCCAAGATAAGATTTATGAAGGGCACGCCGCAATCACATTCCCCGATATGCACTTCTAAATGCGTCAAACGCTCACACACGAGACTCAATTGGAGCGGGCACTAACGAGAAAATCGCGGCTGCCCGATTGATTCTGATTTATATTATAATATAAACGGTTTGTTTACCAACTTGCCAAATATAATAACTGTTAAATAATCATTTCGTAATACGTCCGGTGTGCGGAATCCCAGCGGGGTGCGTCGTGCACTCAGGGCTATTACATATACTTGATCCCGAGTGAGCATTGACTACAATTAGGGCGCTTGTCCACTACCCGGAATTACACGGAATTTTACCGTCCGCCACATCAGTTAGCGTTTTAAAACGATGATTGGCTTGGATTGGCTTGTGCTTTTGTCCATATTTCTTCGGATCGGTGCGAGAAAACGTTGCGCGTAAATTCGATCACGCTAAACTGTCGTAGTCGTTTTCATTTTTCAAAACCTGACTGCCGGACGGTGAAATCCCGTGTAGTGGACAAACGCCCTTATCCTACATAATTCCGGTTGCTTAAAAATAATAGCGGAATATTTTTCGAGTGCTGACGCATAATTTAAACAAAAGATTGTGTCTTGTTCATTGTCAAATTAGTTACGTTTTATGATCTAGTACAGAATAAGGAAATGTGACGGTTTCTGTTATTAAATCATCAAAATGCAATAAACTCCGAATAAAACAGTGTCGGCCAAATTGGTGAGGCAATTCAAATAATGGGTCCAGGGATAGAACTGAAACCATTTAAGACAATTTCTGTTTCTTTTTGCATACATGAAAAGTAAAGTTTGCCCACGAAATTAAATTAAATGTTAATCTTCAATTCTAACAAAATATAAATTTAGAAAAAAATGTAATAAAAGAAGGAATACCATATTATATGCCAGACTGCCTATTTTTGTTACTTTGAAATATTAATATAACAAAATATAGTAATTTACTAAAATGGAAAAAAATAATAAAATTAATCCGAGTAACCGGGACCTCCAGCACGGTAGCTAAACACGCTAACCATTACATCACGGAGGTGGACAAGAACTAGAATTTTTAAAATTAGTTCCGAAAATGTACTAAAATTAGATTTCTACAGAAAGAGAAATTTAACACACCTATGAGCGATTTTATGTAAACATAAGTTAAAAATATAATTGGGTAGCTATTCGTTTGAATCTATCGAAATTTTTGTCAGCGAATTTTCATTTTTTTATGGTAAACTAAGGTCTTTCTTTGTACGCGTTTGCGAGTGATTTCGATACTTTAAGATCATAAATGTAAAAATAATGTAGATTTATGTAAGAATCGTTATATTTGAATAAATTATTAAGTAAGTAGAACAAAATCTGGTATTTTAGTAAGTTTTAACAACAAAACTTCGTTATTTTTTAATGATAAAAAGCGAATCAATACAGGTACTGTTCGTGACAAGAACTTGCTAAATGTCAGAAAAGTTACATCTCAATGGAATGTAACGAGATTACGCCTTAGCTCTAGCCATTGTGACGATACGTTTTAATGAACCAAAGTTTCCCGGGCAATCGACACGTCCAACTAATAAAGTCGGATTTACAGAAATCCTCTTTATGGAAGAACAATATGAACTCACAACAAAACAGCAAAATAGGTAACCATGCGATTTAAATTAGGCGCAACAACTATTCGGTTAAACTTTGGGGTTGAATTAAATGCGGTAATTTCTCTCTATTGTGAATTTCAATAATATTAAGTCTAAGTAAAATGTTATCAACAGATTAGTACTGATCTATCTTATCTATTCTGAGTTAATTTTACAGTACCAATATTTCATTTTTTATGATTTCATTTATGATATTTTCATCAGAGATTTAAAAAAAAACGTATCAAAAATACGATCTAAGCAGAACGCCGAAAGCTACTCACCTTATTAAATACAAAGTATTGAAAATTATTCATTCTATCAGGAATCGAAGGACTCTCCACGACATATAGAAAAATGATTATTTCCTATTTTGTCAGAAGGTGCGAGGAGAATCTCGAAAAGCTGAGGGACACTAGAAGGTGAGAAACGAGCATGATTTCTTCCACAAGATGGCGTCTCAGTTGTTGTTGTCAAATATTTATTTCGATCACCCCTGGGAATCGAACTTGGGACCTCTAGCGCGGTAGCCAAACGTGCTAATTACACTACCGACTCGAACGAACGAGATGATAAAAATATCAAATTAAATCAATTATTTAAAGCGGATGACATGTTAGCCAAATAAATTGACAGTAAGATTATCAAGACTCTCATTGAGGCAGTGAATAAAAGCGTCACATAAATACGCACGTGCGTAGGTCCTACGTAAATTAATCCCAGACATTTCAATGAATAATTTATTGCTAATTAACGTGCCAACAACAAGAGGGTGGCGAGCGGGGGGTACAGGCGCCAGTCGTGCAGTGAATTTAATAAAATTGTCTCGACATTAGGTAAATACTAACAATACGTTGATGCGGAAACAGGCTTTATTCCTGTAGTTTCACCGTCCCCTACGCGCCCCCTTCGCGCCCCCTCCACGCCCCCAAGAGACCTGGAGGGGAGGTATCGATCGGGGCAGGGGCAACTGGAAACACGCACGAGCCGGCGGCAGCTGGAAAAACCACCAGGCGGGGAAATGTTTTTTTAATACTTCCACGGGTACTCATTTAATAGAGCTTTACTTGTTTTGCTTTTGGTACAATAATGGCATAAGAATGATGAATAATCGTCTACAAACTACACTTAATATGTGTATATTAAAATGACTCACTTTTTTTATAATTGGAAAAAAACATTTTTCTCTTGGTTATATTTCATTAAAAACTAATCGTCAACAAGACGTACTCTTTAAAACCATTAAAACCAAACCAACATACTCAAAGTTACTCATTTTGATGAACTTAAGAACAAGAAGATTCGTTTTTTGATATATTGAAATCTACAAACTACACTTAATATGAGTAAAATATACCATCAAAAAATTTTTTTTTTTTTTTTAATAATTGGAAAAATACATTTTTTCATGGTTATATTTCACTGAAAACTAATCGTCAAAAAGACGTTATTTTAAAACCATCAAAACCAAATCAACATGCTCAAAGTGATTAATTTTAATGATCGTAAGAACAAGAAGACTCGTTTGTAGTTCATTTTCTGATATATTGATATATATAGTATCTGCCAACTTTATATGAAACAGTAAATTCGTAAAATGGATAGCCAGACTTCTTGCCTTAATATTTCCCTATGACCGGAAGAAATCAACCAATTGGGAGAAATGTGCGAAGGTCTACCAAGAAACGATTATATTTTCCTTCACAAGCGCCACAGGTACTTGCAGGGCCAGTAATAACACCGAATTGTCTAGACTCCAGACAAAGGTACTGACAGGTAGTCACTTATATTGAACGAAATAAGTAGGTACTATGTTCGTTTACACATAATATATGTACTTTTCATACAGCTGAATACACATTACTGAAATAAAAGAAGGCCCATACGAAGTAAAGGTCAATAAAATATGAATTACATAATAATTCCGTTTTTCAACACGCAATTATAATTATGCACGTTAGAAATACAATTTATTGCACGAGTTATGTGAAATACAGGAAACTGGATAGCAAGCGGCCAGTAACGTGACGTGCAGTTTTCTCGGACCGTGAATACCTCTTGTAAACTGAAATTTAAACCAAAGATGGTGCAATCGAATTTACGCGGAAAATTGTCCAATGGTGAATCATTTATGTTAACATGTTATTTAAAAATAATAAGCTTGTAATCTAATCGTGATACTTATTTACTGAGAATAAATTAGGAAGTCGCGGAGATAAATAAATCACAAACCGAGAAAAATTCCACTATGTAACCAAGCACGGGAAAATAAAAGAGTCTACATTGAAAATATCTACCTGGAATTATGAAGACTGAAAGCTTTTTATTTGTTCAAAATAGGTTTTGATCAAGAAAATTTTCTTCCTTTGTTTACTTAATTTATTTACCCTTAAACATTTAAGAAGCTTAATTAAATTTTATTATAGCTGAGAGAAGACCGACGGGAAGTTTACACTGGAATCGAGAACTTGTACTTATAACTTTTGAAATCGCATCGAACTTAATCGCAAAAGCGCGAGATGCAAAGTTCCGCAACTTAATAAATTAATATTAGTTTAAGAAGTTCTAATTGAGGTTAGTATATGAGGTACCCATCTAGAAATCTCTGGATTTAAGCGTATAAACTCGCGATTACTCAGTTCGCAAACTTACTCTCGAACTTGGTACCAAAGTAGTACCAGAGAAGCGTTAAATCAGATTAGATTTGTGGTTTGATTATTGTACGGAATGAAACCATCTCACGCATCGAAAGGTCGGACATATCCAAATTACAACCCCACAAATGTCCCGCAAGGCATTTAGAAGGCGATCCTATTAACGAAAGGTACTTCCTAATCCGACGAATTAAGGACAATATATTTAATTAACAATATGGTGCGTTAGTGACGATCGACAGATACAGCGAGCATTCGAGAGGTATATTGTACTGTGTTCTTAATTATGAAGAACAAATACAAAATATGAAAACAGTACTGTTTAATTCATTCCACAAAGACTACTGATAGACACTAATTATCTAAATTTGTTTCATTTTAAAATTTTGCTCAAATTACTTATTTAAAAAAAAAACAAATCTTAGTACCTTATTCTTTTAAACTTATATCTCATATAAATACTACATACTTTGTTAACTTTCATTTTCATATTTTTGTTTTCTGTTAAAATCAAACATTTGTAGTTTATATTAACATTTTTAATGTATTTATATTCTCGATATCTATTGTATTGTTTCCAGTGCCCTTTATTTGACCTAAAATAAAATATATACTCATACAAAGGCCATGTCTTTGTGGGATATTTTTTTTTGTATTTGTAATTGAAATATATTGTGAAATGCAAAAAAAAAATACAAAAAGTATATAATAAATAAGAGATGCTTTGGTAATCCAATGATATGATTAATTAATATTATTATTACGATTTATTACTTGAAAAACTGTTTAACAAGTAAAAAACATACGTAAAAATGTTAATCGCTGTTTTATTCTCAGGTGAATTTATAAAAATTCTAAGTCTTGTCTATACCTCCTTATTTTAATCACTATACGCCGTTAATTAGTTTTCATATTTGACATTAAGGTTGATTGAAGAAATTCATTATTTGTTACCTCCCAAGAAATTCGTCATGGAGACAAAAACACGATTCGTCATTTTGAGAAAATAATATCTCATTTAGCGCGCGTGACTGAAATGTTTCAGTACACAAAGGGCAATAAGGAATGCCATTCACACGCCGCGTCTGGCAAACTAATGAAAATTAATAATAAACTTGGGAATACAATGGTGGGCTGGTGTTTTCCGCGCAACAGATTACCACTCCGCCGGCAATCGAAACCAATTCGCTCCCTCGGTTATCTAGCGTGCGGCTCATTTTCCCTTATCTCGGGAGCACATGTGTCGTGGGAAGAGATAAGCGAAATAGGCAAACCACAGTTCTAATTTTCACCGAGAGATGGCGCTAAACGCACACATTTACCGGGCACTTTTCTGGTGACCTAAGTTCGGAAACGGACAAACAGCTTGCGGTCGGGGGTCGACTACTCCAAGCTGTCGACATTTCTACATTTCAATCTGAAAGAATTGTTCCACGTGTACTCGACTGCAAGGCAACTGCAGCTATCGATTACGACTACTCAAAGCTGGACGCGAAATGAGACTTTTGTACTGAATATGCAGATTTCCCCCCTGCACCAGCTTGAAGTACTTACTGATTGAAGCTGGTTACCTTGACTGATTCGAGCTGGTTACCTATTTTCACACTGAACATTCGATTCGACTCACGCTTCGCCTCCTAATTATCTATGTGGCATTTTTTTTAATTATAAAAACATCTTTCATAAAGTATGAAGGTAATAACATTTTAATATAATTGAAAAATATGTGTATTATTCAAACAAAATTGTCCTCCCCCCCTCCCACCGCAGTTATTGGCTATGAAAATACTGCCTACATAAGGATCGATGCTTTTGATTAAATGCTTCTGCTAGTTAAATGAACACACGCACACGGAGATATTTTTTACTGTTTTTTTGTTGTTGTTGACAATGCTTATTTATAAATTTATTAATATACTTAAGTATGGCATAATTAACTGAAAACGTTTATATTTACGTTAACGATCAAGATAATATTGCTTTTAAGTATGATTTTGTTTAGATGGGAATTGCATTCATTATTACCTTGCTTATATGTACAAGGTTTATAGATCATTTAGTGGATTTTTGTTTCTTCTAGCTAACTCAATATGTTTTATTTGAATCTGTGTTGGAATGCGTTTATATGATGTAGTGCCCTATGCACCATCGGGTGCAAATAAGGGTTTGAAGGATGGAAGGACATTTATAAAATAAATTTTAAAATTTGTTTTTGTTTGCCTACAAATTTTATAGCAATTATACACATACAAATTTATACACGCCTTTGGGTAAATTAAACCATATTACTATATTGCGACTTAAATTGTAAATGTGATGAAATTTCAATGTAAATGGGTGGTCATCTTTTGTGAGAAAGGTCGTTTACTACATGTACCTTTCAGTTTTCATGGCAAAGTGTCCCTTTGTTCGTCTAGAGAGGAAAGGGGATGTAAAGAAAAGGGAAGGCTCAATGTGACGGGAAACGTCGACTCAACAGAGTTGGCTAATGGGTCCATTGTGTGCTTGCCTTAGTGGGACAATACGTTTACAAAGGTGAAAAATAAACAACAATAAAGACGAATAATTCGTAACAAATTTTATTTCTTTATTTGGTATGTATAACTTTTGAAAAATCATCTTATCATCCCTGAGAACCAAAGGATGATCCTTTGGAAGTATGGACCAGTAATAAAAAAGTATGACAATTTTTCGTTATATAATGACCCGTTTCACTAGTCTGTATTTGGTTGGTATGGAAGATATTGCTTCGTAGCAATAAGCCCACTAATGTACACTTATTCTGTACAAGAAGCTTAATAAATAAATTGTAATAAGTTAAAGTACTTAATGCACAAGTATGAGAGCAATATATAATGTTGAGAAGAACACACAAAACAAATGGAAAACGGATGGGTCTGAATTCTAGAAGAATCCATTCAATAATCAATATTTATTGTAATATCTCTTATCTCGACTTAGTGTGCATACTATTTTACCAACAATCCTCGAAATTATACTTACATGAATCACTGATAATTAAATTCTTTTAATGCACTTATTATATTTTGACAAGGTGCCTAGATATCTATATATTGAAGGATGATTAATAAGCAACACATTTAAACAGGGTCAATCTATTCCATGAGTATTGAAATAAAACAAATCATTTTATTTTTGTCACGTACAGACAGGAAATAAAAATAATAAAACAGCTTATTTTTTCAGTCTCAAATATTATATTCTTTTCAGCGTTTAATAAAGGTCAACAGAATTAAACACATTTCCTCATATTACCAACACGTCTCTCTACTGGGCACTGAATTATTTACTTACATAAAAGTATAAGTTTCATCACGTAAAATAATGTTAGCTATATTAATAATATCAACCATAAATAAAATAATACACTGAAATAAGAATTAGCAGTTTTTATGGCTGTTATTAATTTTTAAGTAGGTACTCTTTGAAGAGAAACTAATGGTCAAAGTTTATGAAAATTTGCACACCGCATTTTAACGATGGATGCTGTTCCCTAAGCTCATAGTTATCAAAATCATCAATGTTACCATTTTAGAAAATCTTCCAATTATTTAAAGTGTGCGGAGATTTTCGCAGTGAATTTATTTAATCCAGAAAACTATGATTTTTAGAAAAGAAGCAAATGATGCGAATCAAAAAGTATTATTTAAAATTAAATAAAACTTAAAATTTTATAAAAAGAAAAGAGTGTTTGTAAGGTATTCCATTAAGGTAACTTGGAATTACATCAAACAAGTTATGTTAGAATATCTTATGAGATTAAGATAAGATTTATTTTTAAAGTACATCAAAATAATATAAAGTAGAGCAAATCTAGCATTTGTGAACATAAAAAGTGGATAGACGTTAAAAATATTGAGAATTTTAAAAAATGTCAATGGCCGCTACTGGTCCTTTTCTTATTAGTAAGTAACTACCTATTCCACGGTGGTATTTATTAAATGAATTTCTATTTAATTTTGATGAAATGAATATTATTTCTTTCATATCACATCAAACTTTTCTTTAAATCAAAGTTTCCTCGATTATAAATTTTCTTCGTGGGAATTCCCATACATTTATTTTATTTTCTAATTGAACAATGTTCAATTAGAAAATATGTTCAATTAGACTATGACCTGTAGAAACAATATTCATTGTCAAAACGCGGTGCGCGACTTTTGTATAGGCCTCATATACCTGCATTACAATGAATAGAAAAAAAGTTGAAATGATCATCGCAAGTTAGAAAATTACGTACGAAAACAGTGAGCAACTTAACAATGTATTATTTTGAGAAATAAAAAGACTTAGTTTTTATCCACTCACATTTTTGTTAAAAACCAACTAGTTTCGGCAACAACCTGTTGCCCTCTTCAGGGTTTATTTTTTGACTTAATAAATATAGTCATAAAATAAACCCTGAAGAGGGCAACAGGTTGTTGCCGAAACTAGTTTGTTTTTAATAAAAATGTGAATGGATTAAAAAACAAAGTCTTTTTATTTCTCAAAATAATATCACTATAATCCATTAAGTTAATGCTTTCAATATTCAAATTATAACTTAACAATATTCTTTCAAATATATCTTAGTAAACATCAACAACAATAGTACTGAACTAAAACATTGCGATACGCACTATCATATATATATATTCATACACTATTATATTGATTACTTTAAATGAAACATTGCTTACTTAAATTAAAATAAGTAATAACTAATAATAATAATATATTATTAGATTTCACAATATATTTGTGTAATAATCAGTAATGTTTCAAGACATTGCGACATCGTACAGTTGATGCTGACAGTGCAAGATGCCCGAAAAGCATATAATCAGAAGCGTTGACCAACCTGCTGACTCCGCACAAAAGTACAATGCAAGTATCGTATGGTCACCGAACGTTGGACTGCACACTCGCTTACGCAATATCTGCTTAGGTCGGCGATATTTGTGGATATACCCATTGTCCGATATGGAACAAAGGATTGGAGGAGTATTAAAACCTCCATACCACCTTTACATCAGTTTACTATATTTTAGGCAACAAACCTCAAAAATAGTTTTTATTTTTAGCTAAGAAAGAATTAACCCCACCTCATAAATGTGCCAATTTTTTTTTTCGTCCAAAAATTTTTAGATGTATCGCTCACTCCTTTCAACGTCATATATCAAAAATCGACAATTTTCAGTTGTGCAGTTTACGGAATACCCAGAAAATGTACTATATCCCAGCAAAAGCGGCGTATTTTTAACTTAATATTTACACGCTACAGGGCGGAAAGTGTTGTTTTTGCATTTTAAAGAAAAGGTATTGTGTAATTATTTTTTTAAACATACTAAATATTTTTCAAATGGAGAAAAAACCTTCAGGTTTTACCTGTGCATGTTTACATGTGTATGTTTTCGGAATGCCTAGAAAATGTATTATATCCCAGCAAAAGAGGCATATTTTAAACTTAATATTTACCCGCTACAGGGCAGAAAGTGTTGTTTTGCATTTTTAAGAAAATGTGTTGTTTAATTATTTTTTAATATAAAATATAAATATTTTTTAAATGGAGAAAAACCTTCAGGTTTTACCTAAAAAGATCTGTTGCATAGTAAAAAGTTTAATAAGTGGCTTGATAATTATTTTTAAAACATTGTATTATATTTTTAAACTTTAAAAACGTTCTCCTGAAAAATCAAGTTTTTTGATTTATAACGTTCTTGAAAAGAGTGAGCGATATAGGTTCTGAAATAACTATTTATGTTCAGTGACTGATCCACCACTTAAAAGATCAATGCACGCTTCTCGATTCCGTTTAAAACCTGTGTTCGCTTTCTAGGATATCAATTTAGTATTCGGTATATTTGCTCTTTCTTCCTAACAAATTACCTGTTTAGACTACTTTTTTATATACTAAAACGGTTTTTGTGGATTCAAATGGAAGATCTCACGATTCGTGCGCCAAGGTTCAAAATTTGATTAAAAAAAAAAAAAAATGAAACTAACTAACCTAACCATCACGCCGCTTCCCCCCAGGGATAGGCAGAGAGAATAGAACGCCACACCAATCTGCCTTTGCTCAATATCTTCGCCTCTTCCATATTCATACATCTCCTCATACATACCCGCCGGTTATTCCGACTCCTGACCTGACCACTTTCAAGTATTTGAAATACTTGAGCATGCCAAGTTTTCTTCGGTCTTCCTCTGCTTCTATTACCAACCAAATTTGCCTCATAAATTCGTTTAACTATCCTTTCTTCGATCATTCCATTCACGTGCCCAAATCATCTCAACACACCTTTTATCTTAAGTAAATATAATTGATACTATTTAGGTATAAACAGCAAGGTCATAACTTAGTACACCATTTTATGTCGCACTGTGCACCTCGCGTCTGTAAAAGGAGAAAAAGTGCATTTGAATCTGAATGCAGTCATTAGATGTGGCCTGACCTTACTAAACATACACACACCGCCGAGCCGCTAGGTACTACGATATAAATGTATATATTTTACCACATCACAGCATACTGAATCATTATAGCAATTGGGTATTCGTATGGTTTGCGAGTGTGTGCGCAAGTTGCGCCGTCGCCAACTCTTTATATTACATAAATGGGTTAGACACGGCATGTGTATGTAATACTTATTTACTTGTCACTCAAAGGGATGAAGTCGTAACATTTCAAGCGCGTCCAAATACTTGTTGAAAAATCTGGGTTTTCTGTACTTAGGAGTTATTTTGACATCTCAACATAGATGAAGAAGAATATGTAAGTGTGTGTATATTTGGCTGGAGGTCCTGGGTTCGATTCCTAGGGGGGAATGAAATCCAAAATAAATGTTTTATCACTCTGATATTTATTCAATATATCCCAAGATTGGTACATGAAGCGCAGGACTGATCACCTTGCTTTCATATAGTAAACAATCAACTTGACATTGAATCGATTTTATTCAGTGCCCTTTGTACCATTGGGTGCAGGTAAGAGTCAGTAGTACCGTTGAATACACTGAAACAAGTGTTTTATTTTCATTTTTAATTTGAGTTTGACTTAGTAAATATCACTATTTCTTAAACTATATTATAACACGTATTTCGATGCATTCCGCATCATTTAAGTTTTATTTTAATATTTAAATCAGCACGTTATTCTACAAAGATAATGCTAAATCGATAAATAATATAAATTATACACTGTTAACATATATAGGACCCGATTGAATATATCGATTTTCCATTACCTTTCAGGGTGAAAGGGTTAACGATCAAAGCGAGAATACACCGAATTATAATGCTGACAGTTACAGCGATAGCGCCATTCGACAATTTAATAATGTTCAGAATTCGCAAATTTATCATTATTGCTCTAGAATACCCTCGCACTTCCCCACACTTCTCCCTAAAGAACAAAGGCTGGTATTTAATCAACATTAAACAAAATTAATTAGATTAAAGGTTTTTGACAAGGGCGGAAAATTCCGCACAGTACGAAACCTTATGACTTATAAGGCTTAGGGCTTATAAGCTTATCATAGGTCCCGCTGTGGTTGAAATTATCCCGGTTTGTAGGCGTGTCGTAAAATTCCAGATGGTTATATTTTTCCCGCTTGTGAGAAAATAACAAAAAAATATATGTATTCGATTAAAAAATAATAATAATAAAAAAAACAGATATGAATCCTGTACAAAATCGGTGTTTCCACCTTTATAAAGCAAGAAAATGAGATTCGATAAAACGACGAAACCCAGTCACTGGTCAAATAAAGCATATGTGGAAAAACTAAATGGTTGTTATATTATTGAATAAAATCTTATCAGAAAAATGAAAATTTTATTTTCTCCGGGAAAAACATGCATGATAGATGTCCGAATGGTGATATAAGGAAAGAATTTAAGTCTAAAATGAGCATTATCGATAAAATGAAAAAAGGTGTGTTGAGATGGTTTGGGCATGTGAATCAAATGAGTGAAAAAAAACAGTAAAACAAACTTTTTTGCGGTCAAAGATTTGAAAAACTACTGCTTTCATAGTCCCTATCACTGTCAGCGGGACATGTAAGTTAAAACCAACTAGTGTATACAATCCACCATCGTGTTCTAATACCCCAGACAGCGGCAGGAAAGTTAGTAACCCTACTGGGGGACCCCAGCCCCATTAGGAAACTACCGGCACAGACAGACCAACTTCAACTCTATACCCACTCCCGCACCCAAAGTTCTAAAGGAAAACCTAATGGGGTACACGTTCGAATAGCAGAGGGCGTTAAAAAATCACAAAAAGGAAAATATAAATGCGGTCGGGAAAGCACGACGCGCGGCCTTCGCAGTCCAAGTTGGCCGCAGCGGTCAAGAGCGGCCGAGCGACACCTCGTGACCACTAAAATGCGAGGGCCATAACATCGTATAATATATGAGTATGTAATATGTAAACAAAATTTCACATCATCTGTGGAAAAATACATCATGGTAGTTTGTTTACACCATACTATCAATTTAAGTATAAAATAAATTTTGTGTAATGATACTATACTGTCAAGCTACTTTGTAAATTATATCTCGAAATACGTTGGTCCAAATGGATAGTCTATAAATACGGGAACAAAAAATAAATCAAACAGATCTCAAATCTGAGAAAACTTATTTACGGAGTTAAATAATTACTTGTGAAATTACTTCATTACAAATAATATAGGGGATTGATTCGTATAAATTTATTTTATAATTTTTTTGCTGTTTTGAATTTAATATAATAAAAATTGAACGATACATATTTCTAAAATTAAAAAAAACAACCTTTTTTCAGTGTTCAGAAATACATTTTTTCAACTAACTAACCAACACGTAGATTCTTCGAAGGGGTACGCGAAGAGAATAGAATGCTACACCAATATGTCTTTGCAAACAATCTTTGCCTTTTCCACGTTCAAGCATCTCCTAATACAAATCCGTTGATAATTCCGAATCCTAACCTGACTTCTTTCAAGTATTTGAAATACTTGATTATGCCAAGATTTCCTCGGTTTTCCTCTGCTTATATTACCAATCACATTCCCGTCATAAATTTGTTTTACTGTTCTTTCTTCACTCGTTCGATTCACACGCCCAAACGATCTCAATACACCTTTCTTAATTTTATCGATAGTGCTTATATCAGCCTACAAATTATTATGTGAGAATAAAGGAATATATTTAATAAAAACAATATTATTATTAAATTGACCAATATTAAATGACTCGACCGATTTTTTGGGAATCATAGTTTAAACATAGATTGTCGTTATAAAATATATGATAGTTGGATAAAAAGTTCACGACTTTAATTAAAAAAACGAAAACTACTTGAGTAAAGATATTATTGTTTTCCCTCCAATAAAATCTCTTTGAAGCAGAATGTACGTTACCCAATGATGATTAAAAAAAAGCAATTATCTCAGTTTTTTTATGATTCGTAAAGGCCTTCGAACCGATAATACCATACCCTACGACCGGTGTGGTATTATAGATTTTTTCGACTCGCAGCAATAACCATGGGATGATGATGGTCTAAACTGTTATTATGACTCGGCGGAATAAAACGACAATATTTCCCAGAAGATAGTAACAAATACAGATTCCAAGAATGATTGCAACATGAATCGTACGAGTCTGTTTGAAGGAATGGAGACATTCCCCGTCTCTAAGTGGATCGTGTGCAGCTGAATGGTCGCTTCACGGAAAAACCCAAATTATTGACACTTGCCGATGCCAAAATATTTCTACTACTCACTCAGCTTGCTGTTTGTTTGTAATTTAGTAATAAAACTGTTGCACGATTTTTTTAGATTTCATACAAAAAATAAATCAGTAGTCATAAAACTTAATTATTTATAAAACGAATTTTAAAAAAATCACACGCAATAGATCTTAAATATGAAACATTTGAATAATTATTAAAAGCATAAATAATTATTAAAAGTTTCCCTACTAAGTTTAATGAAGTACCTCATTAATTGAATGATAACGAACATCTCTCCGCTCATCTACATTGTGATACACATTCTGTAAAATGTATTCCTTATCTTCAGTAGATGTATTATAAAAACAGAATGTTCGTAAACCCCCATACTCTGAATTATGTATTATAATCTCTCTGGCAAAGGGGTTTTTCTCTCGATTTTGTTATGATACGTGTTGGAATTGAAAACAATACTTTTATCTGCTACTTAGCTTATCTACGTGTATGTACAACGACGAGAGTGTGATTTTTTTTATTGTATAAAAGTAAACAACGCCAGTTTACCATCAATACTATCGGCAGTACTAACTAGACATGGACAAACGAATTGAAAAACCAAATTTATTTAGTTTTTTTTTAAAAATTTATTTAAAGAGATATTTGTGTTTTTTATTATTTACACAAATATTTTAATTTCATACTATTTCTGTGAGCCTAAGCGGCTCATTATTAGAAATAGGTATCAAATTGTGGTAGAATGCGTTCGAAGCGAGAAACTCTGACTAAGGAGTTCGCGACACTAATCACGGGACCACAACCCGACACAATAACAATTTTTCGAGAAAATCGTTCCTACTCTTTGATATTCGAATTCGATCATTAAGAGCTGGTCACGATGTCAGTGTTCATAGCGTATTTCTAGATTCCTTACGTATTTGACATTATCAATTTCTTCGAATAAAATAACAATTTCATTGAGAAAGTCGTTACTTCATTCAATCATTAAGAGCTGAGCACGACGAACAGTGCTCAAATTTGGTTGCTAATTGCGTAGTTCTAGGTTCCTTACATATTCGACATCAACAATTAAAGCTAGAAAGAAATGTAAAACGATAAAAAGTAACAAATATCATCTCAATCAGGTAACTGAAGCTACAGTAACTCATTAGTAACACCTCCTAAATACTAACCCAAATACGCGACACATTCGTTGTCAAATTGAATGAAAAATGTAAAGGAAATAGAAGATAATACGTTATTATTATTATAGCCAAACAATTCTTACAATATGCCATTTATCGCTCGAGATATGGCAAATAAAGCAACTACGTAAGAATAAATTAGCGGATTATCAAAAAACGGAAAAACAGCATTGACTTAACGAACAAGCGTGAATTATGCAGCGCACGTAATACAAGCTAGATATATGTACACACATATAGAGATGAACATCCGCAGAAACACGGGTAGGCATTTTAATAAATATTGATAATTGTTTGGATGATGATCAAAAGCTCGTTATGACAGATGACGGCCCAAATCAACGTTCGTTAGCAAATATAAACATAGTACCTATATGTACAGTATCAAGCAGATTAATTGAAACAAAACATTTTTGTTGTATTTTCGCAAGAAGTTTTGTAAAATCTAGTAATCTCTTTTGTTTATTAGTCATATCACAAATTGATATTTAATATGATCGTATTTAGCCTCAAACAAAGATTTTACTCATCTTGACATCTGTTCTATAAGGTTTAGGCACGTAGACCCCAACTCCGCCTCCGTGGTGTAATGGTCAGCGTGTTTAGCTACCGTACTGGAGGTCCCGGGTTCGATTCCCAGGAGGGGTGAAAATAAATATTAGTGATTTTACACTGTAATATTTATTTAATATTACCCTGGACTGGTTCCTGAAGCGCAAGAGTGATCACCTTGCCTTCATGTAAGTAATGATCAAGATAACACTGCGTCAATTCGATGCAGTGCCCTATGCACCAATGGGTGCGGATAAGGGTTATAAGTAATAAGTAAGACCCCAACTATTCGTCTCGAAACCATACCTGAATTATACAAAATGGGCTTTTCCACCGTAGTGCAATAAATTTCCGAGAGCCAATTCTTACAGATTGCCGATAGATTTTCAATTAGGTTTAGATCTGGCAAAATTCTTGACCAACCCAACACAGTTCATTGTTTTTGTGTGAAGAATTTAATTTTTTTTTTAATTTGTGGCAGGGGGTTAAATCCTACTGAAATATTACATTACCATTTGACCTTCGTTTTTGTACCTCTGGTAGTATCTTTTCCAGTAGAATTGGGTGATACTTCTCACTATTCATCATCTCAGTCACTGAAAGAAGCAGCCCTGGTCTATAATACGAGGAACGACCCCCAAAAAAAATTTTAGAGGGTGTTGAAAGTACGAATAAAAAAGTTTTATTTCAATTAATCTGTTCGATACTGTAGGTGGGTTCGCGTGCAGTTGGAACTATATAAAAAGTAAACGTGGCAAATCTCGGCTGCGGCAGTCAAATTGGCAATAAAACCGGATTTCCCAATTAAATGCCAGTCCAGTTAAGGCAATCTCCGATCGTTCACTCTCGCCGGATAGCATACCTACAGCGGCCAGTATGTAGGTGAGCAGCGAGCAGTGAGCGAGCACCCGCGGGAGCGATTGAGCCGAGGAAATACATATAACTCGTCCATTTCGAGACAAGATGGCCAGTCGCTCGTACATTTGAAACTGCGTTAATTAAAGCGTAAGCGATTTTCTATTTATGATCGTTAGGATCTTTAAGGGTCATTGGTAGTGTAAAACCATATTTTCAGATTCCACGCCTGTTACGTTAGCCGCCATTTTGCATTATAGGTGAAAATTATAATTACCAAAGATTAAAGGAAATTTAGTTCTCTAATATAAGTTAAAATTGATTTGAATTTGCGTAATAGACATTAAAAAGGGAGGCAAATTTAATTATTTCGCTATGCCGATTTTATTGAAAATATTGTTTTGAGTAAACTCTAAAAACCTATTCGAAAAAACAAAACAATAAACTTTACCAAATTTAATTATCTACAACTTAAGTAAACATTAATGTAGTTAAAATAAAACCGATGTTTTACGTCGTAACCCTTAAAAATTGAGGCAAAATTTATTATTTTGTTTAACTTAAATTAAATTTTACTTGAAAATTTGTGTTGAAGGTACTGTAAAAACCTTTTCAAATGTTAGTAAGCAAATGGCTGAAATGTTCATTCATCAATAAATCAGCAATCATCACGGAATCATTCGGAATACTTTCGATTATGCACATTAAGGGCAAGATAATTTAATGATAAAGCTCACCAAACGTCCAAAAAGCTCTCAAAAAGAGGGGAAAATTAAAATAATAAATGGTGCTACATTTTGGTATTGAAGTTCTACTGCTAGCTAATAATACGATTACTCGGTATACACCATCAACCATTGGAAAAATAATAATTTCATACTATATTTTACCTTCGCCTTGATTAAATTGTCATTGATAAAACGAACGATCATATTAAATAAGGTGTTTAAACTTGTATAATTTACGTAACATTAATACTTAAACGCTTAAATAGTAAGAGCATTGGTGATTATTTTGTTTTGAACGCAAATCATATCATAATTTATTTTACACATCGACATGAATTTGTACTGCATTCAACGACTGTGTTGATTGTGACATTGGTAAGTGGTTAATTAATACACATAATGTATTTTATCCTCATCAAAATACAAACTACAACTCGTACGAATAACATAATATCGTTCATGAACGATGCTTTATACTGCTGGACAAGATAAGAAAAATAATAAGGCGAGCGAGATATACCTATTTATTTATCACGCTCTAAACGAAGACATTATTAATTTGAACAATTAACATTCCAATACATTCATATTTTCTATGTTTATAAAAATATAAAAGTTAGTTTGTTCATAATTCTTAAAGCTATTCACCGATAGCTTTGAATTTTTGACAAAACGTTGCATTCGCATACTCGCGTGTTTTTATGCGCTTTGATAGGTGTTTTGACCTTGCACAGGTAAAAACATAATTTGGTTGATAAAGTTATTTTCACCACAATGGTAGAGTTATCTGTTGAAGTTAATAAGTTAATAGCAACAACGCACAATAATTAATATTGCTCATGGCGGACAGCGTGATTCTCTTAACATGTGCTGTCACTTAGTATTTTTATTGTTTCCGATTGTATCGTAGCTTTATAGATTTTCAATATTTTCGTTGTTTTGCAAGTATTGTGAAATGAAACATATTAGAAATATATTTTGTATATTAAAAGCATTGTTAACTTTATGGTTGGTGATATAACACTCTTCTTATCATTCATCGTTCACTTTGTGTAATACCACTATTATAAACACTTATTCGTGACTACCGAATAAGTGTTTATAAAAGTGGTATTACACAAAGTGAACGATGAATGATAAGGAGAGTGTCATGTTAGAAATGTTTGCTCTCTATCTTTCTTTGCTATTTAACCAGACTGAACCACAGCGACGCGTGGCCGGGTACAGCTAGTTTGTAATGGCCTTGCCATCCGGACACAATATCTCATCAAGATCGTTCATGATCCAGTCATTGTCACATGAACATATTGCTTTGCTTATCAAAATAGGGCAATCTACCCTAAATCAAGCATTAGTAATTCACAAGAGTAGTGTAACTTCACGACAAGCTGATTTGTAACAAACGAGTATTGACTATTGAATCTTTGTTAGTCAATAAACATTAGTCAATCCAGTCCATCCTGCCTCCTGACAATAGGACTCAAGGTCATTGCAAATCGGGCGTCGCGTACCTACCCTGCACGCTCATTACAAATTACTACCGATATTTTGAATACCTTTAAAAATGCAGTCGTAACACTAAATGTGTACTTAAGCTACGTGGCAAAGAAAACAATGTCATTATGGCAACAAAACTATGGTGTAAAAAAACGGGTAAGGTGATCGCGATCGTATGCCGCTCGGACATTTGGCAGTATTGGCACTCGTCCAAGCGCTTGCCTACATATGCGGAGGATGACGAGCTCGCCAACGCAGAGCAGAGACAGGGCAGCAGCAGAATAGGCAGATGCGAGAGCAGTAACCACGTATGCAGTTACATAGAACGTGCAACGGCCAACGTAGACGAAAACTTGGCTCGCTTGCAACGGAGCGAAACACACTCTGAGATTCTTGGATCGAACCAACCGCGCCCAGCAGTCATAGAAATAAATATAATTTGTTAATTTAACATTTTACCACAAGGTATAGAGACTATTTGTTGTATTTTTTTAAATCTCAGATTTAAACCACATGTTACAATGCATAATGAAATCTTTCAAATACGTATAATTATAGCCATATTAATATGCCAATCCTCAAAACAAACATAACGACTGTTTTTTTTTGTTATTACATAACGAAATTCATACGAACGCAACCCATCTGTTCAACGACATTTTGTTCAATAGTCAGCTGATATATGCCATTTTCTTTGATGGCAATATTCGACGTATTGAGAGAATGATTGCTTCTTATAGAATATTAATGAGGAATTGAAAAATGGTAAATAAATATACTTATATGTAAATATGATAACATCACAATATTGTGGAAAGAAAAATTAAGGTAAAAAATGTAAATTTTTACGATTTACTACGTCAAAACCTAAATTTTAATTGAAATTATAAAAAAAAACAGAGAAAATTTAATAAATGCTTGACAAGTAGATACGGATTTAATTATTGACAGACTCATTATATTTAAATAAGGCGGTTATGTTCACTTTGAGCTTTTTGACATATCGCTCACTCCTTTCAAGAACGTCATAAATCAAAAAACTTTTTCAGGAGAACATTTTTTAAGTTTAAAAATATAATACAATGTATTAAAAATAAATATCAAGCCACTTATTGAACTTTTTATTTTGCAACAGATGTTTTTAGGTAAAACCTGAATGTTTTTCCTCCATTTGAAAAATATTTAGTAGATTAAAAAAAAATAATGAAAAAATACCTTTTCTTCAAAATGCAAAAACAACACTTAAAACAAGTTAAAAATATGCCGCTTTTGCTGGGATGTAGTACATTTTCTGGGCATTCTGAAAACATGCACAACTGAAAATTGACGATTTTTGAATTATGACGTTCTTGAAAGGAGTGAGCGGTATGGGTATTAAGCGTCGTTTTTTTTAGAGAACATAATTTTTAAAAAAAATTAAAATAGAGAACATAAATTAAATCAGGGTTGAATATGAGGCGCGAGGACCGTCTAATCAGTTTTTCCATAGAATTTTCATTAAAGCGTCAAATTACAAAGGCCACTGTAAATACGCGCATTAATATATTGAACTAATAAATATATAACAAAAGATCTAGAGAAAATCAAGCTTAGAAAACTGGTCCCCAGTCTGTAAAAAGACAAAATACTAATTTTAAATAAAACAAATTCAAACTCAAAGATTTGATTTTAACGCCAAATGTATATGACTTGTAATTGCAGCAGATGTTTGCGTAAATAAATACATAAAACTCAAGCACAAGATAAAGTTAAACCGAGCATGGTCCAGTAATCTGCGTGTCGACTGTCGACTGACGAAATCTCCCACATTAGCAGACCGGGTGGCGCCTAACAGGTGTAACCCACCTACCACAGCCGACAGCTCGATAGCGCAATCTAACCACTAACTGCCGACTAACCGGAATAATCACCGCGACCGGTTTAACCGATTATCGTAACAAGTGTAACAGTGGGTAAGAGAGACAATAAATTACAGATGGCGGTGAAGAATGCAGACGTCTTGCAGCAGTCATAATCGGTCTAGTGAGGAAAATGCTGGAAACAGGGTGAAAGGTGCAAGGTGTATAGTGTGTGCAAACAAAGCGATTTGCTGATAAATATGCAGCAAATGGTTTTTGAAAGAGATGAATGTAGATCTGGATGTACAATAATATATTTCGGGGAAATTTCGGAACAGGTTTCGTATATTTGGGCAGTATGTTTTCTAGGGATGTAAATATTGATAACGATATAGAAAGGAGAGTAAATGCTGGGAACAAAGTGAGAGGTGCACTGAAATCAGTTACAGCAAATAAAAACCTATCAGCGAAAGATAAACTAGCAGTACACAACGGAGTCCTGGTCCCAACCGTTATATATGGAAGCGAAGCATGGAGTTGAAATGCGATCCCTCAGACGAATGTGTAACAAAACGACGTGTGATAGATATTCGAATGGCGAAATAAGGAAAGAATGCAAGGCTGTGATAACCATTACCGATAAAATTAAGAAAGGTGTGTTGAGATGGTTTGGGCGTGTGGAACGAATGAGTGAGGAAAGAACGGTAAAACAAATTTATGAGGCGAATGTAGTTGGAAAAAGGAGCCGAGGAAGACCGAGGTAAACTCGGCATGATCAGATATATCAAATACTTGAAAGCTGCCGGGTCAGGAGTCGAAATAATCGGCGGGTATATATGAGGAGATGCCTGAGTGTGAAAGACGTTAAGAATGTGGAGGAATTTGAAATGGCAGAGTGGTATGGCGTTCTATTCTCTGTCTACCCTGCGGGGAAGCGGCGTGAGGGTTAGATAAGAAATTAAATAAGGGATGAACAGAAAATATTCAACGAATATCTGAACCACACATTCGAGTTTCAGATGAAAATCGTGAAAATTAAAATGGCAATATTTTCAAAATAAAATGAGGGTCCGCAGAGAGGACTTCTAACTTCGCACTGTATCAGTGTATTAAGATTAATTGCTATTAAATGACTGAGTTGCCAGATGGATGAATATGTATTATGTAATTACTGTACAATATCGCGTCTATAATGCGAAGATCGCTGTACGAAATTATCAAACTAGTCGCTGGTCAACACATTGAGAATACGTTATGAGGCCTACCAACAGTGATAATGAAGAATCTATCAATAATAATTACTTTCGCTTCACATATCCGACCGTGTGTGTGTGTGTGTGTGTGTGTGTGTGTGTGTGTGTGTGTGTGTGTGTGTGTGTGTGTGTGTGTGTGTGTGTGTGTGTGTGTGTGTGTGTGTGTGTGCATATATTTAACGTCAATTCTTACAATTCAGTCCTCGCATATTGTCCATATTTAATTTATGCTATACAGTAAAATCTCGATATAACGGACCTCTATTAAACTTCGGGTATAACAGACAAAAAAAAACGGTCAAATGTAAAAATAAGAAATAAAAAATGATGATAATCACGTCATACATCCAGCACTAGAATTTGAGACATAATGCCGCCCTAGTCGTAGATTGCACCTAGCCAAAGTGATAGTTTATTAGGGGAGTAATAAATAGATTTTTGTCTGTGTTTTGTAATGTTTATTTATATCTAATTATGCAGTGTTCGCATTTTCAAAATAAGTTTTTTGATTTATTTCAAACCTATTTTTATACAACGGAAGTTTTCCTCGGTCTTCCTCAGCTCCTTTTCCAACTACATTCGCCTCATAAATTTGTTTTACCGTTCTTAATAAAAATAATATTTATTTTTATTATTTCTTATAATGATTATCTCCCTCTCTTGGGGGATTTCCCAACTTCATCTGAACACGGATCAAAGTTAAATGGTTTAAAGAGTTGTTATATGTTTTTTGTGCATTAAAAAAAATTATTGTTCAATGATAATACACGTCTCGGACATGTTCCATAGAAATGTCAAATTTTAATTGGATGAATTATACTCTTACAAGTTACATGGCAAAAAAACCTAGTATGTACTGTTATTTGAATAACCATGTAGGGTATAGTAATAAAAATGAAATCTGGATAAAAGCGACTCAAACTGAACCGATTTGTAGGAGGAATGTATTTTTGGAACTCGGAATACACGAGTGAGCGAGAGTATTCTATAAATCCTCACCGGATCAGACTAGATGAGTGGATTCCGAACTTATAGGGGGAAAAACAAATTACGGCTCTCGAAAAAAATTCACGTACGAAATTGAAACGGTTTTTGTAAAATCTATATAAATTGCCAATCCACGAAGCGTCAACCCCAAATATTTGAAATTGATTTATCAAATATTAGAATAATATGCGAGCATATTAAGAGAGCTTGATCGGAATGATTTAAATCGAAGTTTATTATAATATGTCGCTCACTCCTTTCAAGAACGTCATAAATCAAAATTTGAAAATTTTCAGTTGTGCATGTTTTCGGAATGCCCAGAAAATGTACTATATCCCAGCAAAAGAGGCATATTTTTAACTTAATATTTACCCACTCCAGGGCAGAAAGTGTTGTTTTTGCATTTTGAAGAAAAGGTATTGTTTAATTATTTTTTTAAATAAACTAAATATTTTTCGAATGGAGAAAAAACCATCAGGTTTTACTTAAAAAGATCTGTTGCACTGTAAAAAGTTCAGTAAGTGGCTTGATATTTATTTTTAACACATTGTATTATATTTTTAAACTTTAAAAACGTTCTCCTGAAAAATCAAGTTTTTTGATTTATGACGTTCTTGAAAGGAGTGAGCGATGTATTACATATAATGATTGAAAATACACGATTATCATAAACTCAATACATATTTTAAAGGTAGGTACTACAAATACATGTATTTGCTTACTTAACAAAATATATTAACCTACTTAAGTAAATAATTAAATTAAGAAAGGAGTGTTGAGATGGTTTGGACAGATGGGAGGAATGAGTAAGGAAAAAGCGGTAAAAAAATATGAAGCGAATAAAGTTTGAAATAGGAGCAAAGGAAGACGGAGGAAAACTTGGCGTGATAAAGTATTTCAATTTCTTGAATGTGGTCAGGTCACGAGTCGGAATAACCGGTGGGTATGTACGAGGAGAGGCATGGATGTGGAAGAGGCGAAGAATGTTTGTGAAGACAGAGTGGCGTGGTGTGGCGGTCTAATCTCTCTCTATCTCTCGCTCTATCTCTCTGCCTACTACTGCGGAGAAGCGGCGTTAAGGTTAGTTAGTTAATTTATAAAATACTTTTCACATAACAGGTTTTTATTAAAGCTTTCAATGAGAATTTACAGGTGAAAAAATCAGAGCAATACGCGTCAGCAATAGGTCCCTAAGTACAATCTATCTAAAACGTGAGCGGAATGAAATAAATTGGATAATCATAAGTGAATCTGCTTCATCCGTGGACCTTTGCGTGTCACCAGGCGAGCGCCTCGCCATATAATTTAATAAATAAACATCGTAAACCAGGATGAAAAGTCTTTTTTAACTTTTGCACGATGGATAACCTCAATATCAAAACATCGCAAAACGTAATTTTAACGAAGAAAAATAAGATATTTGACTTAAATTTAAAGTTTCCGGTAAAACAAAATCTTTTTTGGATAAAAAAAACTCGGCCACTAAGTGAAGCACTTCCAAACTTAATATTTAACTTGTTTTAATATGTCACCTTTACAATATTATCATGGTTATTAAAAATACGTACGTAACACGTTATCAGATTTTGCTCTTTCTTTTTCTAAATACCCCTGATAAAAGTGTATTTTTGTCTCACACGCAATACACTTTTCATAAGTTTGTAGCAAATATGAATCAACCTAGATTAAAGAGGTAAAAGAAGAGCGGTAACATGTATGAGCTATACTATATAGGAGCAGTGGTCGGAAAATTTACTTGCCAAAGAGCCAAAATATGCACATTACAACGATTTAAAAATACCTTGAGATATATGTTTGAAATTCTAGCACACCTTTATTATAACTTGAGACCTATTCAATTACGGTATACCAAATTAAAGTTTAAAATGACTTAATTCATTGATAAAAAATGTCCAGAATGTAAGGTATCCATCAGAACACTCAAACAATGTCCTAGCGTCTCATTTGAAAGTTAGATTAAGTCAGGTTTATATGTCGTTATTTTTAATTTTAAGCACCTTCCCAGGTTTTCATCAATAAGACAATTTCTCAGTTTGCTTGAGACGAAGAGCCTACCCGCAGATGTTTGTGCCGGAGCCGCACTTAAGAGTGAAGACTGACCAGAGCATTTCGTCGTAACGTAACATGTTACGATGCGAGCATTCAGACAGTCAGTACAGCGAGCCGAGCAGCTCGCCGCTCGTTCCGAATGCTCCATCCGAAGTCGGATGCAATTTTAGGTCAGTACCAAGGTTGCCAATCTGTGGGAGATTGCCCAAACTGCGGGGAATATTTTTTTCTTCATCTGGAGTAAGCTGTAATTTATTAAAATCACAGAACCAAGAATCACGTCTTTGTCGTCCGATATTTTAACTACGAATGCAAAGTTGCAAAGATTCATACAGATTTTGGGTTATTGATTCTATAAAAAATTAATACAGATTTCTACCTGTTATTCAGATTTTTCGGTGTGGCATATGGCAACACTGAGCACAAAGCCACAAACGAGCACTGATCGCGGTCAGTCAGCAATGCCGTAACGTCATAACGTAACACGCTCGCCGCGAGCGATGTTACGACGCACAGTGGGGTATATTGGCGATCTGGGCGGCCAATATTATTTTTCGTTCTAAATCGATTCCAAATATGCCTTTCGACTAATTCATTGTATTATATGGAGATATTTTTTACTTAACAGTAAAAAAAAAAAAAAAAAAATATTTAATAAATGCAAATCGTAGTAAATAATTTTAAAAATATTAGTCCGAGAAAGATGGCCATGGTTCCTTGTCCGGACACAGTTCTTCTTCCGCTTTTAATATAAGCGATTTCTTCATTTGTTTTTTTTTTGTTTCCTTTATAAATCGTATTCTTATTGGACGACAATAACGTGGTGAAGAAGGAATTGGGTTTTGCCAAATAACCTTATTATTCAAGGAACAAATAAGTCGTAGGGGCACAAACGAACTCTGAAATATGTTTGCATCGGAGTCTGCATCATTTAAAAACGTTTGTTTATATTGAGCTTGTTGTGCTCCATCACAACCCCACTTGCACATTTAAACTAATGTTTCTCTTTCTTTTTTATTTAAATTTTGTAAACATTCTTCTAAATGTGTCAATAGTCGCGTGGCAGTGTGATCCATTAAACTCTGTAGGTTTACTTCGGCACAAGTTTCAGTTACTCTGTAAGCTTTCTTAGCAGGGTAACACTCGAGTTTTGCTTTTTGTAAGATACTGTAACACGGGTATAGTTTTTTTATGAGAACTCCTTACTATTTCATATTGCCTTCTCGAAAGATCGGCTTCAACAAAAATAGATAAAGCCTGTGATGGAGTCAATTGCGTTATCCGGGTATTTTTTTGCTGGCAACGAGAATACGCTTTCTTATATTTGGTAGCACGCTTAGGTGTACAGATAATTTCTTTCAACACCAAAGAAGCATCTCTCATCCCGCTTTCTCCTAACTTTGACCGAGTAGCATGGGTGAGCACATCTAATTCAATATGTTTGCGCAAATCTTCAGTTTTCCTTCTTTTGCTTTTCTGACTTGATTCACCAAACGACTTTGATGGTCGTCCTGATCGATTCATTACCCAAGGAATTGTAAAAGTTCCGTCAAGCCAATTTTCATTTTTTATCGAGAAAGTTTCCTCCTTTCTGAGTGCATTAGTCTATCTTCGTTTCATTTCAGACTTGAAATGCGAAAAATCGTTTTTAATTTTCATTGCACACTCGTCAGAAAAATTATCTAATTGTAAAAGGTACTTTTGCAAGCATTCTAATTTTTCATTAATTTTATTAGCATTTTGTTGCTGCATGATAATAAATAACTGTTTTCTAGTCATTATTCTAACATCTACTGGTCCTAAAATAAAAATGTAACAATTTAAAGATAAAAAAACTGTACGTAGTTCAGTTTTCATTATTGTGCTGACTCATCTTAAAAGAGCGATTTCTTGCAAAAGAGCAAAATTCTGCAAAAAAAAATTCAATTTATATAAAGAAAGAGGGCTAAGCTATTTGATACAATCAAAATTATAGCCGGATAACACTCGGAAGCACAACTAAATATCCTTTATTTAAAAAAAAAATGAAGGAAAAATCCATTTAAAGGCACTTATTTAAATTAGTTTTTTTTTAGTAAATATGTTAGCTATTGCAACTTAAATCTAT
This sequence comes from Brachycentrus maculatus, assembly GCF_059751285.1. NCBI lineage: Eukaryota > Metazoa > Arthropoda > Insecta > Trichoptera > Brachycentridae > Brachycentrus > Brachycentrus maculatus. The sequence continues at coordinate 89,463 of NW_028281018.1, read as the reverse complement.
GTACAATACACTATCTTACCTGCTTGATCACAATTCATTATTAAATTGTATACGTGTAATACAAAAAAATAATAATAATCACTGAAATGTTTGCGTACTAAAGGAACAGCGAAAGAGAAACACGTGCACTCACAATAACAACAACTTTGCGACTGACCATTAGACACGTGAGATGTGCGTGGGGGGGATACAATTATTGCATGTCATCAACAAAATACTCTATTTCATGTTGATATATTTTTCATACACCTGCGACAATGTTTTTAAAAGTGACTTTTGGCCGCCCAGATCGCTAATATACCCCACTGTGCGACGTTACGTTACGACTAAATGCTCCGGTCAGTCTGCACCCTTAGTGTTAAAGAGCCGCATGCGGCTCCCGAGCCACACTTTGCCGACCTACGCTATATACATTTCAGCAGTCTTCTAACTGTAAGTACGTAGGTCTATACAATCATGCAATATGTGTATAATTTCCACTTGAATAACAATAATGCGAATTATTTTAATATGCTAGGAAAATAAACGATGAGCTTGAATTGACAGCATAACGAACTTGTCCCGACATCCCCTAGTTGGAAATTTTCCAACCTTCACCAGATTTCAGATTTAATATGAATATTATGACTCATAACGTGCAAAACATTTTCCTTTTAATATTTAAATGCAATGTTATGGAGAATGACAAACTAGGAACCATGGTCAGAGTAAAAATAAATTACGTTCACAATTTTACACTTAATGCAGATGTTTTATTTTTACTATCCACCAAATGGCGCCCTATGTTTTTTTTCATTATTTTTTGTTTATATTTGTGTACGGTGTAAATCACATATCAATCACTCCTTTCAAGAACGTCATAAATCAAAAAACTTGATTTTTCAGGAGAACGTTTTTAAAGTTTAAAAATATAATACAATGTATTAAAAATAAATATCGAGCGACTTATTAAATTTTTTACTGTGCAACAGATCTTTTAAGGTAAAACTTGAAGGTTATTTCTCCATTTGAAAAATATTTAGTATATTTAAAAAAAATTAAACAGTACATTTTCTTCAAAATACAAAAACAACACTTTCTGCCCTGTAGCGGGTAAATATTAAGTTAAAAACATGCTACTTTTGCTGGGATATAGTACATTTTCTGGACATTCAGAAAACACGTATAACTAAAAATTTACGATTTTTGATTTATGCCGTTCTTGAAAGGAGTGAGCGATATGTAGGTACAATGACGAACTTTACATTATTAAAATCTTTATTTTAAAGACGGCGAATGATAAGATATTCCAACAAATTCATCACATGTTTTTAATCTAAGAATCAGATAAAGCCATTTGAAATCAATAAAAAACACGGTGACCTCATTCCGAAACATCATTATGGCAAAGTGCAAATACATTGGAAAAATTAATATACTATGTTAAGTTAATGTTAATATTTTATAACGCTATAAAAACGAGAGTAAATGGCCAAAGTGTAAGTACATTTTAGTACCGCAAATTGATGCATCTGTGTTGATTACTGACGCTGGGTCTGCCCTTGGCCTGATTGATCGCAAATACTGTAAGAACGGACGTAACATTGAGATTGTCAGAAATGTCTTGCATGGAAAACGCTAGAAATATCCATTTTACTAGGGTCAAAAGTATATACGATATTCTATACACCTATTTCATGATAACCTACTTTTCAATTGGGTTTTATAGTATTTTATAGGTTTTGTAATTGGAAAAAGAAGCAGAGGAAGACCGAGAAAAACATGGCACGATCAGGTATGCCAAATACTTGAAAGTGGTCAGGTAAGGAGTCGTAACAATCGGCGGGTATGTATGAGGAGATGCATGAACGTGGAAGAGGTGAAGAAGGTTTGCAAAGACAGAGTGGTGTGGCGTTCTATTCTATCTGCCTACCCCTGTGGGGAAGCGGCGTGATGGTTAGTTATTTTATTTAGGTTTTAAACGAAATTATCGTTTGATACGTATACAAATTAAATTGACCGACTTGTATCTACAGTTCTAGTAAGATAAATATGAGTGTTAATCAAAACTTTTTATAAGAAAGAAATAATTTTATGCCAAGTAATTGTAGAACGTACTAGAGTTTGACCTAACGATTATTTTTAAAGAACTGTTGCAACTGCTGTTTAACAACAACAACAACAAAAACGGTGTGAGGCGAAACCCCGCCCCAATCACATTTTAAAAAATACAATATCTTTTTATATACAATATATTTTTCATACAACCGTATTTAAAAGAGAACCAGAACTCCACTGTCCGTATCCTACTCTCATGTATTTAAAATCATATGTTTTTTTAGTAAATTCACAACGATCCGTATCCCACGTGCTTAAAATCAATATAAATGCAACCCGTTGCGTTATGTCTAAGGAAATTTTCAACGACAATAAGTAGAAATTTTGATTAACTGCACAATATCTGTACTTTCTTTACGCTTTCATTCGTTCAAGAAATGACACGTTGACAACAGGTTTTTCTTATTTTTACAAATAATTTCTGTTTATTAAACTTTTTTATTATAACTAATATATCATGAAAAATCCTCATTCACTTTTAATGGATTTCCTTATTAGCTTTATTTTTGATGATTTCCTGGTTATTTTTTTTATATCTAACTAATATTGATGAAAAAATATCGCTGTACTCTATGAAAATATCAAATACGTAGTACGAATAAATATCATTATGAAAAACAAAAATTTGAGGTACCCAAAGCGCCTAAACTGCGCGAATATCTAATTGTTCGTCATTTCTGCTCGGTCGAGCATAAAAGCGTTGTGCTGATCGAATTAGCCGTTTTACGTAGATACGCCTACGACAATAATCCTACTCGTAACATCGAGGGTGAGTTCCATTTAATGACGTCTACCCTTTTCTACGTGAGGAAGCACGAATATTAAAGCGACATAAATCCAGAAAATGATCTTACATTTACCGTTTTACCGAGAACTTCTACCGAAATGTAAAAGGTAAATACGGCGATAAGAGATAATAGAGAGAAATAAAATGGCCCACTAATCCAATGTTTAGATTTGATAATACGTACAAAGATGAGTGGTGCTGGATTAGCGCTCCGGTAGTGGGCCTACATAGCAACTAGCAACAAGAGAATTCACAATAGGTACTTAGTACCTCTTATCAGAAGGTATATAATGCTATTGGAATCTTTTGTCGAGTCGGCGTGTAGCATGTACTAAAAGCCACATTACGCAATTAAGCCATAAATTTGTACATATTTGATGCCGAAAATAGAATAGAATAACATCGTTCGGTGGTGATGCTCGCGCGTATTACGAGCACATTTTAAACGATATTTTTGAGTGAATAATTCAAAGTATTATATATGAAAATGGGTGCAAAATACGTCACAGTAAATCAAGATATTACCGATATCTCAACAAAGATAAAGAAGTTTGATAACATGTGAATATGTTAGACTTGAGTTAGACGGGGCTTACGATATGTCACTGGCTGGTTTACGTGGTCATTTTATAAACTGTGTAACATTCGCCATTTTATAAATGATCGACAACAATATTACTAAAATTTCTAAGAGCAACCCCAGGCACCCTATACATTTCTGTTATTCTCCTTTTGATCCATCACTTAGCTAGTAGTGTATGTCAAGACAGAAGGGTGCGGCGTTACATCCTCTCTGCCTACCCCTGCAGAAACGGCGTGATAGTAGTAGTAGTAGTAGTCGTAATTACAATTAAATGTCGAAACGGTAAAATACATATTTGTTAACTTAAAAAATCAATCTAAATATGTACCAACATTCATATCTATAACATGCTAGGTTTATATGACATAGGTCCCAGTGGCGTGCACAGATAATTAATTAGGGTAGACAATTGAGGTAGGTAGTAAGGTAAGCTGGTACTATTTAGTAAGATAGGTAGGTTGCGTTTTTATGTCACGCAGGTAAGTTAGGATATGCACTGCTTTTATGCCAACATGGAAGGCACGCCCCTAATAGGTTCCATCATGAAAATAATTTGCTCCTATATTTCACCACCCATTTTTTTTTAAATAGTAAAATGTGTATTCTTTTATTAGGCCCAAAGGCTAGAATGACATACAGGTTGACTGCTATAAGCTGGTAATAGTAAAAAGAATACGGAATTTAATGTATTAAAAAAAAATTGAGAATAACAAAAACTAAGAAATATATCGCTCACTCCTTTCAAAAACGTCGTCTATCAAAAAACTTGATTTTTCAGGAGATCGTTTTTAAAGTTTAAGAATACAATAAAATGTATTAAAAATAAATATCAAGCTACTTATTGAACTTTTTATTGAGCAAAAGATTTTTTTAGGTAAAACCTGAAGGTTTTTTCTCCATTTTAATAATATTTAGCATATAAAAAAATATTAAACAATACCTTTTCTTCAAAATGCAAAAACAACACTTTTTGCCCTGTAGCGGGTAAATATTAAGTTAAAAATATCCCGCTTTTGCTGGGATATATAAGTATAATACATTTTCTAGGCATTCCGAAAACATGCACAACTGAAAATTGACGATTTTTTTTATATGACGTTGTTGAAAGGAGTGAGCGATATGTAACAGTAGGTACAGATTTGTTACTTAAACACTCCCACATGTGATTTCACTTCATAAAGTATAATGTACAGAAATACATAAACGTATTGTGGGCAGTGGGAGAATCTCAGAGTCAATGAAAATGAACTCATGATGTCATATCAATATTTGCATACGCTACATTAAGATGAATTATCATGGGACGCATTAAAAACAAGTTCATTAGAATGGCGTCCATTCATTCTTGGTTTAACACTCTCAATTACACTTACTAATCCCGTCCAAGTAGGTACCTAATCAAAACACAAGGACTGTACAGTAAGGATAACGGATTTGTGTTGGTCTTAAATTGTTTTTTTTTGCAAACATTGTTATTTATTTATTTATTTTTTGTTTTCTTATTGTTTTATTTTATTATAAGTATAAGAGGTAATGAGGGGATCCCGAGGGGTGGGGACGAAGTGTCGGCCTCTGTCCGTACATCCTCCCGCCCCCTCATTAATTGAATAGAGCATTATTTATTTCTTCAGAAATATTTTGAAGATTTTCCTCTATGTGCAGCTGACAGAGAGTCCCACAGGACTCTATAACTGCTGCGGGTGGATGGCGGGCTCAGATTCCAAAAAAAAGTATTAACATACACACAACGATAATAATAAGAAAACTCTGTGCCATTAAACAATATATGGGCCCAAATTCAAAAGGACAGTGTTGACTGTCACAAAAAAACTAATTCAAATTAGCAGCCCTATTTCAACGTATGGTCAAGCACGAAGTATGTTCATTTGTTTTATTTTATAAACATTTTTTACATATTTGCATATCGTTTAAGATAAAATATTTATCATTGATAACTTAAATTGTACATTCGTTAAGTCGCAACTTAATTTTCTCTAAATCCATGTAACAATTAAATTAGTTGATTTTTTTCTTAAAACGCCGTTTTTGCGTTGAAAGAATAAGTTTTTCTTCGAAAAAATTATATGGTTTTGAAAAAAAGAATTGTCAAAAGGTAAGGAGTTTAAAAAACAATTAATTTTTTTTTTATATATTTATTCTGAAAAACAAAAAAAAAAACATATACATTCTAAAAAAAATGAACGTGAACACACGCCCAGCCCTGAGCGCGACTGAGCGCATTCTGATATTAATGCTCGAAACAAGTTTAAGATCTACGCCTTAAACAGAAACGAGAAAAACAAAGCATATTAAACCAATTTCGTTCAGTGAAATAAATATGTATGAAAATACTACATTTTGCCTCCCTTAACGCGAGGTGCACCTAGAACCTAGATTTTCTAGCGCGTCAGTACGCGTGGAGCGGTAGCGGAGCCTGACAAGTGACTAAGTGGAGCGACGCTCCTTATCGGAGGTGACCTCACGTGACTGTAGTAGAGTGCCATGTCCACTGCACTGGGACTGGCATTTCCCAGCCAATCCAACGGCGGAGTGCGCGACCAGTCACGAGTACAAAATTATTTTATCTGTTAAACGATTGCTGAGCATTAAATGTAATCTCGCATACAATCCATCGGATATGCCCGATCGCCTATTAACCGATCTTAAGATTGCGATAATTAATTTTTTAAATTACTGCGTTGACTTTGGTAATGACAGAAAATATATATTTCACATGTTTGTTTATACTTAAAAGGGATATGTACTTTATTGATATAAATAACTAACCAACTAACTAACCATTACGCTGCTTCTCCGCAGGGATAGGCAGAGAGAAAGAACGCCACACCAATCGGTCTCTGCACATAATCTGCGCCTCTTCCACATTCATACACATGCGCTGATTATTCCGACTCCTGGTCTGATCGCTTTCAAGTATTTGAAATACTTGATCATACAAAGTTTTCCTCGGTCTTCCTCTACTTCTATTACCAAAAAAAAAATGCCTCATAAATTTGTTCCTTTCTTCACACATTCGATTCGCATGATTTTCACGCATTCGACCATCTCAACACACCTTTTTAAATTTATCTTGATTTTATCGATAATGCTTGTCTCAGGCTTGCATCTTTCCTAATACTTATCACCATTCGAACATCTATCATACAATGTTTTACCGCACATTCGCCTGAGAGAACGCATTCCAACTATTTTGATATTGAATTCGTATTTAACACTTTTCGCGTTTAATTAAATACATACAAGAAGCAAAAAGCAAAAAAAACTGGCAACATTCAAACATCTCCTACATTGAGCCATTAAAAAAATTGCGCTTTCAAAAAAATATTTTAAAATTCTAAAATACGCTTCGTCACGACCACAGTAATTAATCATCGGAGCTACAATAGCTTAGGCAGCTAAAGATCATCTCGTCAACAAGTGGGATCTAATTTATAATCTCCTTTACACCTGTTGAAGGGGGGAGAGAGGGTATGGTAAGGTGGCAAAACTATGAATTGTAGTTTGTAGCGCTTTAAAACTGATACTGGATACACAATAGCTGCCTTTATACATACGCGATTTAAGTGCTGTCCACGCCACCGTTTGGGGTAAACCACACGTAAGAGCGGGCAAGGTGCGTACGTCTAAAGGGCGTAAAGAAATTTTCACGTACTTTCGACTGTATCGCACGAATAACACTGTTTACGCCGCGGCAATGCGCGTACGTCTAAAGGGCGTTATCAATCCTTGAATCTATTTTGCTATTATGCTCCCTTTTACCTAAATAGTTCAATCGTACCTTAACCTGACCTTGCTTTATATGTCCTTTTAATATATTTTTCCCAATGCTTTTTTACGTAATATAATACACTTTGTTACACTTTATTGATTTCTTTACGTAAATTTTGATATAAGTAATTACAAGTACAAAAATATTGAATTCTATTGATACAAAAAAGATCCTACAAAGGCAAGGCCTGTATGTGGGTATACATTTCATTTTAGGTTGTAATAAAGGGTACCGTAGAATGTGGCTACTTGAACTTTGATGTGTTACTTGAGCCCAGTGCAAAAAAAATATTTAGATCTGTATTTGGTCTACAATAATGAACGTATCAATATGATTCATTATTTCCCTGGCAGGTGACACTTATACGTTCATTATTGTAGACCAAATACAGATTTAAATAAAAAAAAAATGTACTGGGCTAAGTAACACATCAAAGTTCAAGTAGCCCCGTTCTACGGTACTGGAAAGAATACAAGAAAAGTGTGGACTCACCGGGCATGAAGTGCAGAAGGATGGCCGTGACGGGGTAGAGCGAGGGGCTGTAGGTGATGTCGGGGCACGCGTAGCCCAGCACGGACACCACGCGGTCCGCCACGGCGCGCCCCTTGCGCGTCAGGTGGTAGCCCAGGCAGTGCGTAGACTCCACGAACGGCGGCAGCATGATCGGCTTGTCGGGCAGCTCCGTCGTGCCGAACACCTGCCACACGAGAGCGGACACGGTGAGACGAAACCTCAAACTGTATCTTCCTGACCGAGACCGGTATCATCGTCCGACAGTGCATGAAGGCAACGTCGGCTTCAGATACCAGACCGGGGTGATATCATGTCGGGGTTGTGGAGCGTCTGTGTACCGGCCAACGTCGGACCTAGCTCACTAACTGAACTAACTTAACTACTAATTCCTAAATACTAACACGGTGGATTTATTCAGATTGTCGGTGACAGGGATATTATAAGTGGTGGATATTGACAGCTAAAAATATACTTATTGTATGATGTATTACTTGTATTCTTATAAAATCTGGCGTTTTTTTTAGAACAAACATTTTTTCTCATTTTTTCAAACAAGTATTTTGAAAAAAAATCAACTCCTTTCCTTTTCCTTTTACTACAAATTTTTGCAGACAATCAAATTGGTGTTGAATTGTGTTGTTATTAAATTTATATCGAATTTAATATCGTGCACAATATTGTAAAATGTAATACTACTTGCTTAATAAATACATTGCAAATAAATACATTTCATATGATGATTTTATACAATTTTGTGAAGAAAAAAACATATTGGATACAAAAAGATTTTTTTTAACTTTTACCGTATTAGAGTAGATTTTAGGTATTTTTAGATAAAAGATAATCTAAAGAATGTTTCACTAGAATTTCTATATAACCCTTAGTAGCTTCTGTGAATTGGTTATAGCTAGCTCCCTTTATTAAATTAACTCTTTCATTCATTTCCGTGACGCTTTTCAGGATTTCGTTAATTTATACTGAAGTAAAGTCATTTCGAAATTTCCTATTCAGGAAATATTTTCAGAGTCACGTATTGGAAATCTCAGAGCCATCTCGGGAGACCTTTCAGTTACCCTCTTCAGAAATAAATCAATTAACCCCCCCCCCCAGAAGGACTGCAGCAAACTAGCTACGACACATTGGTTTATTCTCCCAGCGATTCAGTCACTAATCATTCATTCTTGTTTTTGGAATTAAATTCATAATTATATTTGCTCCATTTTTCACAAGGTTTTTGATCAAGTGACTCAATTATTAATAATTCGTCCTTATTTATAACCTTATTTATTATCTCGCTAAAGAAATATATATAACTATACTAAAATTATTTTACGAACTATTAAATTTTCGATATACTTGTATAAACGGTTTACAAATTATATTTAGAATATAAAAACCGATGACACACTGCTTAAAAGGCAGTTTATCGGGATTCATAATTGTATCCCTTGTAATTTTTATGTATTATGTAATGAATAAATAAAGTTTATTACTTTCTTTATTTATACAATAAAAAAATGATAAATCATCAAGTTGGGTAAATATAGATAACAATCAGCACTTGTGACTAATGATCAATATAAAATTAAAAAAAAACCTAACGATGACAATCAACATTATATATTATATTAAATTAAGATAACATACGGGATACGATCTTGGAATATAAAAACAAAACACAGGATCGTATATCGTAACTGGAAAATATACAATAAAACCATAAAAAAATTATCTTCTTGACGCAATTGATTAATTCTCTCAACACATAATATCAAAATCAGTGATTATTTTTTACACATAAAAAAGCGAATCAACGTTTTTGTTACAATTATAATAATTGGAAAAATCGCGTCAAAAGTAACTAAATCCCTAGTGAAAATTTCTTAAATTTTAGTGGAAATTATCCAGAAAAATAATTGTTTTCCACCGACGCCGACGCAACAAGTATACTATCAACACCTAAATTTTAAATACTTGATATTAAAATAGGACATGCAAGTGAACTTTACAACAACCCTTATCTCTCAAAATGATATTTGGATATTTAGAACCAGAAGTTCAACTTTGGGGCAGAAACCAACCGATTTGCTACTTAGACGATGTATAGAAAAAATAGAGAACATATTTATATTTGGATATTCAGAACCAGAAGTTCAACTTTGGGGGAAAAACCAAGCGATTTGCTACGTAGACGATGTATAGAAAAAATAGAGAACATATTTCTATTTGGATATTCAGAACCAGAAGTTCAAATTTGGGGGAGAAACCAACCGATTTGCTACTTAGACGATGTATAGAAAAAAAAGAGAACATATTTATCTTTAGGAAAAAAATATCTAGTTCTATATCTAGAACTAAACTAGATCTAACTCTGTATCTAGAGATAAGGGTTAGAAGAATGTATTCAATAGAGGCTTACATACTTTAACTCAAGGTTTGGAATAAAGATAAATAAAAAAATAACTAAAAATCACTTTTCATCGAGTTCCCGACAAGCATCTGTTCATTCATGTATGGAGGTTGATCTCGTTTGACGCAAACTTTTCAATTATTAAAATACTGTGCAGATAACCGCTGAAAATTCTTGCAAAAAGCATATATTTACCTTTAAAACGTAAATTTGCCACCACAATCGCGATCAAGTTATGCATTATTCACAGCAACAACAAAAAACAAGAGTTAGAAACACGACACGCTTTTTATTATTATTGAAAAAAAATATATTACGTGGCTAAAAAATTAATATTATAGTGTGCATTTTAAGACAATACAATTGTACTAAAGGCTCATTAGGACGGTAGTCGGGGAAGGTTGTTTTACATGACCTTACAGATGATAATACATAGTACGAACGCATGCTTGACAACATGTGTGCACGTCAACTACTCTTCGTAATTTATCTACACGATAATATTATTAGATTTATTTTCATTCCCATATTGTTATTATGTGCGCATAGTCGTTGAAATGCTACCGACAGAAGCCATATAATTTATTTTTAAATAAAAGAATCTCTGCCCACTAATCAAAATATTAAAAAGCGCAATTCGCACGTAAACATTGCGTTATCGAATTCGAGATTACGATCACTGATGCTTATAGTAAAGATAATCTTAAATATTTTTGGAGGGAATCATTATTATTAAAAACTTATCATAATAATTAATAATTAGCAATCAGTGTAAAAAATGGCTCAATAAAAATTAATCGTTACAATTTGTATGGCTTATTTAATACTATTATAGACACACCTATCTATTTAATTTATTATACACATAATATATAATTTCCGAGTGATAAATACCCTGGAGTCTGTATGGAAAAAAAAACTGAAAATAACAATTATCTGCATACTTCTTATTACTCATACAAATAATAACAACATTCATATCAATATTGCGTCTTTACCTTGCGTTTAAATTTAAATATACGCGATGCGATTTCAAGTGCGCGGTTCATTTAAAAAATTCAAGTGGGTATACAAACTTGCTGAACATTAATTTAATTTAACGAAAACATATTCCAGTCAAGATAAAAACTAAATAACCACTACGCCGCTTCCCCGCAAGGGTAGGCAGAGAGAATATAACGCCATACCAATCTGTATTTGCAAACAATATTCGCCTCTTCCGCGTTCACGTGTCTCCTCATACATACCCGCCGATTATTTCAACTCCTGACCCAAAGTATTTGAAATACTTGATCATGCCTAGATTTCCTTGTTTTTCCTCTGCTTGTATTACAAACCATATTCGCTTCATAAATTTGTTTTACTGTTCTTTCTTCACTCATTTGATGTCCAGACCATCTCAAAACATCTTTTTGAGATGGATTTTTGAAACACCAATTTGATTGATAATGCTTATCCCAACCTTGCATTTTTCTTTCTATCACCATTCGAAAATCTATCATACATTTTTGTCGCACATTTGTCCGAGGGATTTCGATTGCATTCCGTCTTCATCCTTGTGTTTCTTCCATACACTAGGGTTGAAATCAGGACTCCATTGCGCACTGCCAGTTTAGCTTTGAGTAATTGATCGGTATCCTATTCGCCAAGGGTCGTGGTCCGTATACAGCAGCCGTAGCTACTGTAACTTACGTAGTATTTATTCTTGTATTATTAATCTGGAAAGCGTAGGTACCCGCCGAACTCGGTCCGCTCGCAATGTTTGTTTTCCACTTATACTAATTTAGAACATCAACCGTCGACGAGACTAATCATAACTGGTTGTATCCGAGAAGGACTTAATTTTTATGGGTGGTAGTAATTGTATTAGCGAAGTGAGGAGCACATGAGGCCACGGCCGGTAGCGAACGAAAAGCGGTTTCGGAAATCTATTAATAACGTCCATTGTGCGCGTAATTACTTTTCGGACGGCGAATTATTATTTACATATTATTGTTATTCTATTAAAATTAAATTATACAGCGTACGATACGAATGAATGAAAACACAATAAAGTTGAGCTTCACCATAATCGGGTCAATCGTTGTGTTTTTGTTACGGATGAACGAGTTTGCAACGAGCGTAGCGTTGTTCTCCTAATATAACTTTTTTTATATGGTTAAATCGCCTTGGAATCGTAACAGAAAATCAATTCAATCAATACACAAAACGAGATATTCCGGCGATGGCTTATTGATCGGTTAATTAAAAAGAAAGCGCGGGTAAGCAGTCGGTAAGGTAAGTAATGAGTAAGGTTTATATGTATGTTACCTGATTGACCATATCCCAGTAGAAGCCGTCCAACATGGACTTCCCGTGCTGGTGTTGCCGGCACAGGGCGGGCCAGAGCTGCGCGCGCACGCTACTGTTGATGGGCCACGAGTTCTCCCTGATGAGCAGCTTCGCGTCCCGCTTGCGGCCCTGCTGCAGCAGCGCCTGGATCTCCGCGAACGTCTTCAGGGGCGGCCGCTTGCCTTTGGGGGCGAGAGGAATACAGTTAGTCCACTTGCTCGCGGGAGACAGCTCGGCGCAACTCGGGTACACGGAGGCCGAGATGCGCTTCGGCTCCTCCGACTCGTCCTCTCCGACGGACGACAGTTCGATCAGCATCGTCGGGTCGCTTCCCGAACGACCGGTCGACAGAGAGAAACTGCGACTAGGGTATTGTGTCGCGCGCTAGGGACGAAAACCGAACCCTACATTTTGCGTAGTACGTACGTGCGTATGTAAAAGCCCGAACTGAACTATGACACTCGACGAGAATTAGCGAACGGCGATCTGGACATATCGCGGTCCATATGCGTCTAGCGACGAGCGCTGACCGCTCGAGAAGCTGTCCGGGCGAACACTGCGGCGGCTGGCCGGAGCCCCCGACAGTCTAGCGACACACTGCCGCTTATTATCGCGCGATAAGGCGTGTAAACACGGACATTCGGATAAACAACTAGTGTAAAGTGTCGAGAGTTCGCGGAGTTCAAGAAAGGAGATAAATCCACCCGAGGATCGAAGGTCGCGATCCCCGAGCGCCGCTTTCCTCGGGGTAGTCCCTTACGGTCGGGGGTCGAAAGCTCTCGCGGGCTCGAGGCGACGAGCGAATGGGACGACAGCTGATGGCTGACTATTCTACCTGTGCACCGGTCACCGCTGTTGCGCCCGTGAGTGACAGCGATGTTCCTGATAAGATACGACGCGAATGATAAATCCTACTTGACACAATCGAGTCGGCCGTCGGCACACATCAGAGGAAGGGCCGGGCGAGAGGACGTCCCGCCGCGTCGCGCCGTAGAGGGGTTACGGTGCTACGCTTTACACGGCACGCGATGAAATGGACGTCCGTTCGCGCTTGCTTCGTTAATACTTGCACCGAGTAATACGTGTGACAACGTTCATTTTCTTTAAAGTATACATAATAGGCCGCGACTATTCGGAGCACTTTTTATAAATCGTCTTACATCTTAATAATGTTTTTAACACATTATTCGTTTTACAATACATTAAATTAGACTTACCATTTGCTTAAACATTGAATATTTATTTCAATGTTTAAGTAAGTGGTATGAATATCATAGAAGAAGCTATTCGTAACATAAAATTTAAATGAAACAAAATATTTATTAAAATAACGAATCAAAAATGAATTTTAAAATGCGTTATTAAAAAAGAATAACACAAGTCTTTATAATTAATATTACATAATATACCACAAATAAAAAGAAGGAAATGAAACTTAAACTTTAAGAAGAGATTTACAATTATTCTCTACGATATAAAACATAAATTAAAAAAATAAAATAAAATAAACCTGAACGTCTAAATCTCAAAAACATTAAATAAATTAACTGATCAAATTATAAGCTTAATAATAAAAATGAAAATGGTATTTTCTGGCGTTTCTCATGTGTGTGATTATAATCCGGGATTCGGATCTCACATACTAATATAAGAGTTTCTGCTTAATAAAAAGCTTCTTTACATCTCACCAATAGATGTCTCTATTGAAGTTTTAGTGATTCACGAACAAAGTTTCTAAATTGGTTCATATATATAGAACTTTCAAGAATTTGAGTAGTGTGGTTGTCAATAATGGGTAGAATTGGTGAATGTTACACGTGTGTAAAGTGATCACTTAAACCAGCCTATGACGGTCGTAAGCCCCGTAAATGCCCAGACTTCCATATTCTTCTTCATCTTTGATGAGATGTCAAAAAATAATCTCAAAAACATTATTGATTAATATACCTTGAGAATCACAATAATAATTATCATTTATATTTAGTGATTTTCAATATACAAGTATAAAAGGATGCTTAGCATTGTTATACCTGTGGTAAAAATAATGTATCCACGGATAAATTTATTATACTGCCCACGGATACTACTATTTTCGACATTATAACATAATATCATTATGCTTTTTTATGTTAACACACAAGAAAGAGCAGAGTATAGCAAATGGGTAAACTCTTTAAAAATTATTAGATTAAAAATTATACAAAACGATAACTGTCATCGTAATTGTAAAAACTATTAGAAAAGAAGAAGAAAAACAAATTAAATATGTTAAATTTGACATAATTCTAGTATGTATAGCTTAATTAAAAAAATAAAGCAGTTATTTTTTAATTATTTTTTGAGTTGTGTAGTTCTTGAAATACGCATTTCTGTCCATAGGTAAAGTCATCCACAAGTACATACTCATAGCACTTGTCCCGATATCAAAATCTAAACGATTTCAGGCTAATTCAAAGGTTTTTATTGAGTTTTTATTTTTATTTTTTATTAAGTTGTTTTTATTAAGTTTTATTTTAATATTACTGATATGTTGTTAAACACAATATTAAATCTAATGAGGAAATCTATTTTAATCATTAGTTGTTCTTTTCGTGAAAATCGTCAAAACAAAAACGAATTGAGAACACAATATTTGACAAAATGTTGAATATCATCAAAAAAATAATATCGCTGACGATTTGACAATACTCTACAATAATAATTTTAGAGGAAGTGAGTTATGATTATAGTTTTTTTTAGTTTTCTATTGAGCACAGAATGACACAAATTAAAAATGGAATTTTAGGAAATGGAATATTTTTTCTTCTTGACCTTAATATTTATTTAAGTCTTTACATTCGGCTTATTTCTTAATATTTTTTATGCATAATTGATCTATTATCTCCTTTTCGTTATATTGTCTTGGAAGAGAGGAGCGGGAAAACCATGTAATGATTTAGATATGATTGAAAATACAATCAATGTTTTAAACGGTATTTCAAATCTTTAAAAAAAAGTCAATATAGTATTTTGGACAGAAGTTTTATCGAAGGAATAAAATTCATAGAATACTGTCGCGTACTTAAGGCTATGATACATTTATACTGAATTGACACAAAACAAAGTACACAATGAAAACTCAACGGCAGAGTTAAAACTGTCTTAATATGTTATAATCGTATATTGTACATATGTACCAATAATCATAAACATAAACATTTTGTCATCCTTTATAGTCGATTGACTATTTTGGACTTTATGAATGGCGTTATTAGAGTAGTTGGTGTGATCTGGATGTGTTTTCAAAAACCATAACTCTAGGCCAACAAGATGTAATCTGATTCGATTCCAACGAAAGCAAGGTAAAGCTAAATCAATAAACGAATACTCGATATATAGGTCACATATCGCTCACTCCTTTCAAGAACGTCATAAATAAAAAAAAACTTGATTTTTTAGGAGAAAGTAATACAATGTATTAAAAATAAATATCAACCCACTTATTGAACTTTTACTGTGCAACAGATCTTTTTAAGTAAAACCAGAAGGTTTTTTGTCTTTTTGAAAAATATTTATATTATTTAAAAAAATAATTAAATAATACCTTTTCTTCAAAATGCAAAAACAACACTTTCTGCCCTGTAGCGGGTAAATATTAAGTTAAAAATATGCCTCTTTTGCTGGGATATAGTACATTTTTTGGGCATTCCGAAAACATGCCTAACTGAAAAATGACGATTTTTGATTTATGACGTTCTTGAAAGGAGTGAGCGATATATCGAAAGGAACAGGTTGTTAATATGATGGGTTAATATAAACAAATATTTTCTAGTCCCTTTTTACAATGTACAACCAATAATGGCTTTACTAGGCTGATCACAGATAAGAGAATCAGGCACTAGAGATTTATTATCCACGAGGATGGCTAGTATCTTGGATTTCTGCATTAAATTAAAATGTGGAATTGGTGAATTAATTTGGGGCTGATGGCGTGGCCTTTTGAGTCTAAACGATCAAAATCTATTCAGATGAACGAAGTTTTAAAAATATCGAGTCATCTTAGCAGGGCGAATAACGTAAATAGGTTTACGTTGTGTACACAAAAATTTCAAGGGATGCGGAGCTTCCATATGATGCATGGAAGGAACACGCCTGGTATATGTGTAAATATCTAGGTAATTAACGAACAAATAATAAATTATCAAAAATATATTCTAATCTTTATAAAAATAAACGAGAAGAAAATGGAATCACGTGAAGTTTACGTCTTCCACTTCAACACAAAGTTTATCGATCACGCGAATTTCGTGTTCTCGACGCTAATGAGAAAAAAAGACATTACATTTGGCAAAATCCACATACACAAGGTAAAGAGTGATTCTAACTCTGTGTATTTGGATTATTAACAAAAATAATTCTAAATATATATTATTTAAATTATAACAAAAATCGGATTAAATGAAAACGTTTACAGTTTTAAATAGAAAAATAACGTTTTTATGATTTATTTTCAAGTTAAAATGAGGTCTTCATTATTATTAATTTATATTTGCAAAACGGTCCCTACTCTATTCCGCTCCTCTTCCAAGACAACTTAACGAAAACTAGAGAATATATAAAGTAGCCATAAAAAGTATTAAGAAGTGAGGTGAACGTAAAAAATTAAAGAAATAAATATTAAGCCCGAGAAGAAGAAAATATTCCATTTCCTAAATTTATATTTTTAATTTGAGTTACTGTGTACAATAGGAAACTTAAGAAAACTGTAATCATAACACATTTCCTCTAAAATTATTATTGTAGAGTATTGTTAAATCGTCAGCGATATTATTTTGTGATGATATTTAACATTTTGTAAAAATTGTGTTCTCAATTCGTTGTTTGACGAATTTTCACGAAAAGCACAACTAATGATTAAAATTGACTTCCTCATTAGTTTTACTATACCATTAAACAACATATGAACAAAAATAATTCAAATAAAATAAAAACTTTCAATTCGTCTGAAAATCGTTCCGATTTTGATATCAGGGCAAGTAGATAATCCAAAGTGCTTTACTTTGGATTATCTACTTAGTAAAATTAAAATAAATTAATTTTGCAATTACTACAGGTTTTTCACTTCAAATTGAACATTTTACAAACCAAATTGGACGTTATATATGTGTTATATTTTATAATTTCAATTTAAATATATTTGAAAAATTCTAACTTTAAATATAATTAAATACAATATAACGTCTTATTTGATTTGTTTAGGCCCAGTATACGATAAACTTAATTTTCTTTAAACCCAAGTAACATTGGACGTAATTGATTTTTTTTGTTAAAATCCTTTTTCTTTATTGAAATAATAAGATTTTTTTCGAAATACATTTATGGTTTTGTAAAGAAAAGAGTTAGTGAAAAGTAAAGATAGTTTTTTTTTTAATGATACATATTTTTTAAAATACATATATTCTAAAAAACAAAAGCAAAAATCTAAAATATATCTTTAAAAAATGTACGTGAACTGACGTCCGGCTCTCAGCGTTGCCGAACGCTAATTAAATTCTATTATTGGGAGTAAGGCTTGACTAACTTAACTTTTAATTTGATTTGTGAGGCGTTTAATTTGGTTCGTAAAACGTCCAACTTGAAGTGAAAAACCTGTATAAATTACTTGTATCTAGGTAAACAAAAATATATGTTTTAGTTGGAAATTTTACAGAACAGTTACATAAATTGTACATTTACCTTAACGAGTAACAAAAAACACGTATTTGTACCGTTCCAGTTACAAAATTTCACATTTGTAATTAAACATGAATAACTAGAAGAGGGGCGGGAGGGAGGAAAAGGGGAAAAGGGAAACATCAGCGACAAACAAGCGCCCTTGAGGTAGTATATTATTTTACGTAAATGGCGCTATATAAATTATCCAAATTTATTAGTATTAGTATCAAAGTTCAAGTCCAAGACAATCCCTTAACGGTTGAGATTTGAAGGGTTCGCTTAATACCACTATTGAGGAAGTACTATTAGAGGAAGTACAGACCGGGGGGGCTCTCCGAGAGGATGGTGATCCCGCTGGGGTCCACGTGCGGCGGGAAGGCCTCGTACAGGTCGGCCTCCTCCTCCACCACGGCGGCCAGCGCGCTGTGGCCCGCCTGGCCCGCCTGCCCCGAGGGCATGGTGCGTGCTCGCGGCTGCGCGCACTACCCGCACTCCATGGGCGCGCGTCCGCTCAAGGACACGACACGTGCGACACGCGCGATGCAGGACGCGACCGCATCCTATTGACAAGTCTAAGTCAAATCCTGTTGCACCATTTTTAACCTAAAACAAAGAAATTGGGATGGTTTTTATGTATTCTTCTTATAACCTTTATTCACAATGCCTTTGATTACAGTCAACCTGAGGAGTTTTACGTGGTTTCCTCCCAAGGAGCAAATGCTGAGAAGTTCCTGATTGGCCCACACTAGATTATCCCTTCTGTTCCCAACACAGATTCAAATAAAAACATATTTGTTTAGTTAGAAGAAACAAACATCCACTTAATGATCTATAAGCCTTGTACATAATAAGCAAGGTAAATAATAAATCCAAGTCCCATAAAAAAAAATGCCTGAGATTTCAGGAGACTGCAAAAACCTGGCTTTGACCTCACCCAAATCCTTACGGGTCACGGTGGATTCATGAACTACCTGCATCGTTTCAAGCTCTCAGAGATCGACAGCTGTACGTGTGATGATGAGACACCTCAAAATGTTCCTCGCCTGTTGAGGCTTTGCCCCCATTTCAGTTTTCAAAGACAACAGCTAGAGGCCCATACAGGAGCCTGGGTAAGGGCCTATCCTTGTTAGTTCATAAGGAACTCTCGCGAGAGGTGGTATCATACACGATAAAAATAGTGAAGGACATTGGTACTATAAACCAAACTAGTACAATGCCGATCCATCTTCTAGTGGAACGGAAGGCCTGTTGACGACAGTCAACAGTCCGACTTTTCCTGAGGAGTTTTAGGCGTTTTCACCCAGCAATGAGCAAATGCTGAGAAGTTCCTGATTGGCCCACACTAGTTTATATCTGATAATAGAAATTCCAATATCTGATAATAGAAATTCCCAGCGAATGGTTGTAAAACCCTTCAAAAACTTGGACAAGATGAATTGATATCGTTTGAAGAGTAGCACATGGTAGCAAAGAACTATCGAGGTTGGAATAGAACTGTTCTGGATGTAGAGGGACCATCCACCACACATGTAACAAAAGGAGAGATCACCATCCTCAATCGTGAAACTCAAAAACTTTTTTTTATTTTTTAAAGGGATGGATCTTTCTAGAGATATTGCACTTCTCAAACAAAAATATCATATTGTATAGCAATAACAAGACTCAAGTATATTATCTCTCATGTAAATATCGAACAGGCATATACGATCTAATTTGATGCAAATTTGACGCGTGGAATGAATGGATGATGAGAGTATGATTATAATAAATTATTGAAAACAGAACGAAATGGCCAAGAAAGACCAAAGCAATCAGAACCTAACATCCGGTTGGGTCTAAAGTTTAAATAATTTATTTAGACCCGAAGATGGAAGCATCTGTAGCTTCCGAAATAAGTCATTAAAATAGATATAACTCAAGTGGTAAAAAACAAGTGTTTTCATTTACAATAACTTCAGGGCATGTATGCCTAGATGTACAGATGTAGAGGAAGCTACGAAAGTATGTCAAGATAGACGACAGGTGTTCCATCCTCTCTGTCTACCCCTACAGAAGCGACGCGATGGTAGTAGTGTTAGTAGTAGAATATATAAAATGTGATGAAAATTATTGTACTGTATTTGTGAAATCCAAAACAGATAAAAATAATTACAAAAAAAAAACTCCATATGTGTATGAATACCTCTTAAAAATGCAATCCCGAGTCAGTGACGTTGTGTTTCATTATTAAAACAAGCGTTTCGTGAACAGATTAGTATCATGCTTACCACATATTTGTATATTTAGAAGGAAGGCAGTTTCAAATCAAATAAAAAGGATTCAAGTTTGAACCTCAAACATAAGACTCGAAATCCGTCAAGGAATCAAAATTATGAATACTACCATAGACAATGAAGAATGTAATGTGAGAACCTGAGATGCTAACAAACATTTTTACAAAATAGCATTAACATGGAGAGCTTGTGTTTAGTATGTAAAATTTATCTGAAGTATCCTGTTTCATGTGTAATAATAATCATCTAAGAACTCCTGTTTAGAGCTTAACATTGATCTAAAGACTCCTGTTTAGTGCATAACGTTGATCTAAAGACTCCTGTTTAGTGCATGACATTGATCTAAAGACTTCTGTTTAGTTCATAACGTTGATCTAAAGACTCCTGTTTAGTGCATAACGTTGATCTAAAGACTCCTGTTTAGTGCATGACATTGATCTAAAGACTCCTGTTTAGTTCATAACGTTGATCTAAATACTCCTGTTTACTGCATGATGTTGATCTAAAGACTCCTGTTTAGTGTGTGACGTTGATCTAAAGACTCCTGTTTAGTGCATAACATTGATCTTAGGGCTCCTGTTTAGTGCATAATGTTGATCTTAGGGCTACTGTTTAGTACATAACGTTGATCAAAATGCTCCTGTTTAGTATTTAACATTCATCTGAAAATTCCTGTTTAGTGTGTAACATTAATCTAACGACTCCTAAAAACAAATGTGAAGCACACGAGGTCTTTATGCATAATATATAAAAATTTACATCAAAATAAAGCTGATATATATATCTCATGAAGCTTTTCATATTTTGCTGAGACAAGATTCTTACTTTTAACATCCACCTCAATTGAAGATTTTAAATGTTCCAATATTTATTTACCTTTTAATCTACTAATATATGGAGCAGTGAAAATAGAAATGGTATTAAGTCTAGGGATTTGGATATACTCAAAACATTGTGGTTTAACCATCTTTACCTCTATCATTTCCTTATCTGTAGGTACTCAATATGTATCACAGGGCACTGCATTTGATTAATGCAATGTCATATTACTGTAATCTTAATTATTATTTTACTTCAATGTTATAGTAAAAAAAATATATAAACCATCTAAAAAAATGTTTTAGTGAATATCCATTTTTTTAAATAAATACAGCAAAATTAGGAGACATATTCTTAAACTCCACTATTTGCTTCTAATGCAAGCTATATAAATATATGACAGTTTAAGGTTAATCTTAACAAAATGATCATAATGCCTGTTTTAAATACTATCTCAAATTATTTTCATATTGCCACGCGAAGGATTTTATTTTGAAATACACTTTGTTTTCCAAAATAAATGTGAATCAAATGACACAAAAATATATTTAAAATCGCCTCCAACCTATAGGCGATAGATACTCAATATTATTGTGTAAATTCATTACACTGATTGTCATAGTATCTCAGCTGATCACCGAAAGCGATGCCAACTCTACGTTTAGAGTCTAAAATTAGATTTTTCATACGATATTATTAAAGTTTTAAAACCTTTTTCATATGCCGGTTGCTCCGTAAATTATAAATATCTATTCAGACCCAACCCATGACAGGCAAAAAAACGGGTGGATTTCTTATTTTTAAATATGACACTAGACAAATAACAAACACGTTAAAAATTACTAATTATTTTGATAGAAAACATATCATTCTCACCACTTTCGATGTGCAATTATTCAATCAAGGGTAATTTCCCAAAGATCAGACAGACGAAACAGAAAAGTCAACACCTTCAAAGAGTCAAAACTGAGTGAGCACAGATAAGTGTTTTGTAATAAACACAGCACTAAATTCATTAAAAAACTCCAAACTATGATTTGCACTTGTCAATAGACACACAATATTTCGATGAAGTTTACACATATCTTGGAAAACTCATACAACGTAAACTAGTAACACATATTCGGAAAACAGTACCGACCGACAACCCGATCCACCGAATGACTCTCGCGAAAAGCGAAAAGCTGCGAGAAAATAATTCGCTCACTGTACTCTTGTGAAAATATAAACATGAGTGCGCTTGCGCAAGTTTAATATTTTTATATTAATTTGTAGCTACTGACACACATTTTTCTAGCCATGATAATATTTACTAATATATCGGGGTTAATAGTTTAAATGGGAACCATTCACAAATCATTCACGTGTATAAACTATTTTATTGTTATTAATATATTTAACACTTCCGTTTTGTTAAACCAAAAGATAGTTTCTAATCAAATTATTGTATTGATAACGGAAAATATTCTCTTTTCCTTGTAAAATATGTGAGACAAACAATATAAACAGAAAAAGAAATGCTGTGCCGCTCCTTACATGGATATTTGTATTATTTGTAATTTTTTCTTGGAGTTTTCGGGGTTCCTTGGAGGATTTTTTCGAAATGTATATTAGTCATTGATAGGCATTATATAAATTTATTTTTTGAAAATAATAATAAAATTAGAATGTACTTAGTTTCTGAGAAAAAAATTACAAAATTAGAAAGTATGATATTGAATATTGAGAATGATGTAAAATATTTTTTTATGTATTAAGAATAAATATTATTTAAATACGATTCATGAATTTTTTCATATATTTTTAAAAATTAACTTTTTTATAAATAAAATTCAAAATATATTTAATTTCTTGCATCAATTTTTTTCGTATGTGTTTTTAAAAAATTTCATCGTCAAAAAAGACGAATAAAGTTTTGAGTGTTTAATGTATCTAATTAAACACTAAAAGTTTTTAGTTTATATGTTGCACTTTATAGATACCGGATAAATATAAATTTTACATCTCGTATTATTATTTCTACTGCTCCTACGATGATCACCTTATGAGTAAATAAACGCTCTTTGAAAGATATTTATTTATTTATCTGTGCTTCCATGAATACTCAATTTTCCTCAACTTTCGACGGGTTCGGGTGGTTTTGAATTTTTTGGTTCAACCATATATAAAATAGAAAATAGTTAGTCTGTGGTTCAACTTTGAACACAATATGGTCATTGTGCACTTTTAACCATTTCATTCAATTTGTGTTTGTATCTTTAAGTGATATATTTGTATGGAAACAAAAACATATAGTATATTTCTTTCAAATACTATCGTCATAAGTTTTCTAATTTACATACTGTAACACTACTGAATTAAATTTAATGAATATCAATATCTCATCATAACGTTATGGATCTAATTTTATAATATTCATATATCTATGAATAAACTTTTGAGACCTTTCTTTTCATAATCATGGAGCCTATCGAGGATGTTACTAATTGTATAAAGGATACCCCAAATAATGATATTAGAGGTGATACTATCGGTGACACAGCATATAGCCAAAGATTTGTGATAACAAATTTAATGAAACTAGTTACAATTGAAGACTTGGATGAAGGCAGCTTAAATGAATTTGTTGAAAATGAACTTTGCATTTTGTGGGATATGGCAGCGGAAAAAGATGTAACGGAATTTTTATTAATCCATAATGCTTTGACAATATTTTGTGGCGTGTTGAAGGAAAGTTATAATCCAAGAATTACAGAAGTTATCATAGGAACAATGGCCAATATGTGCAGTCATGAGAAAGCAATTGAAGAAGTTAATGACTGTGAAAGTATTCGACAGTGTGTTTATAAGTTTGCGTCTTGCCAGGATGGTTTAGTTGTGGTTCAATTGATGAGATTTATTTATGCAAATATTTATGGCAATTTGCAATACCTGGAGTCTTGGATTAGCTTCTTGATTGGGAACGAGTTTTCAAATACAGTGATTTTTATTCTAACATACTCCTTGAATGACAGTCTTTTATTTCATACATTTGAGACTGTAAATTGTATTTGCTTTACTTTGGGAGGGGATGGAGAAAATTTACCCATCACTTCTTTCTATACAATGTTTGTTAATGAAGATTTTGTAAAAGCTACTCTGGTAGGATTTAAACAATTATGTAGCCATTCTTTAGAATCAGATAAATTAGAAAGAGCTGAACTTATGTTTCTATCTATACATTCTATGCTAACAAGATATGAGGAAGAGCCATTTAACTCATATAGATGGATTTTACCAGAACTGCTTAAAATTATTAACAACATTTTTACAAAGTATATCGAGTCTAATAATGAGGCGATAGTAGACGCAATTCGGTATTATACAACAAGCCTTCCAGTACTATTTGATATATCCTTGCAAGAGTCAAAGGATATTGTCAATAAC
Organism: Brachycentrus maculatus; assembly: GCF_059751285.1. Taxonomy (NCBI): domain Eukaryota; kingdom Metazoa; phylum Arthropoda; class Insecta; order Trichoptera; family Brachycentridae; genus Brachycentrus; species Brachycentrus maculatus. The sequence continues at coordinate 64,740 of NW_028281018.1, read as the reverse complement.
TTACTAATTTTATGGAAAAATACTGCTATTTCAAACAGTACATCTGATTCAAATGATATTTCTGAGATCAATTCTAGCCTTTTACAAATACTGCCACAATGTTTTGCAAATGTATTTTCAGATTTAGGTAATGAAGAAATAAAAACTATACTCTTTCAAAATTTAAATAAAAATGAATTAAACTTGTTTCGTATTATAATAAATGAGAAGTTCAAATTAAATCAAATCCATAGTTCTTTAGGTGATGTAGTTAACAAAATTAATGAAATATTATTTGATGTTTAACTATATATATTTTTACTTTATGTATATTTATGTTATTTGGTTATTTATTATTTCTTTCTACCAAAAATAATTTTGTTCACAAACCCTTAATATATTTAGAAATAAGCAATTAAAAATAATTGGCACTGTCTTTAAATGTAGTGTTGTAAATGTACTGTTGAATTCTCGTAAATAAATATATTTTAAACAAATAGTTTTATTGTCTCATTATGTTTCTTCTTTCTCCTGCTCTTATAAAGTGGAATCTCCAATATATATTTTATGTTTCCCAAGCACCACATAATACTATGGCTTTTGGAAAATGATTTAAAAGAAATTCCTTCTTCAAATTTACAAGTGATTATTTTTTCTTCTTTCAATACTTAATTTATGAAGAGGTCTTCGCAAAAGATGACATAATTAATTTGACAAAGAAATACTTATTTTCATGAATGTACTCCTACCAAAATAGGATTGGGTATGAAGGAACTAACTTTAATATAGGGTATTTTATGGAGAGAGGACTATTATTTCTTGAAAGAAGATTTTTTAATAAACAGGTTTCTGTAAGGTTGCAATTCTTTAAATAAAAAGTATATTACATTATTTAATACTGGTCATCAAACTCTGCCAGTTTTTACTCAAAAAATGTCAACTTTAAAATCCCTGTTATTTAGAATAAAATACCCGCTATTAAACTTAAAGTTGAATTTACTTTCAAAACCACATAAATATGACATTTCAAACTACAATTTATAGAACTTTATATTTGCATCATTACGTCAAAATTGCATATTTTCGAGTCAACGGTTTTTGTCAGTATACAAATGATATATTATACAGAACAACAAAATTAAAATAGACACACTTTAGTTACGTAACTTGGAATGCATTCACAGCATTCTTATTGCATTTATTAGAAAATATTTGCAACTGATTGAAGCACTGTGACTACAAATTATTACAGCGAAGCAATATAAGCAAACCCTACAATGAAAAGAGAATAGAAAAAAAAACACAGTATTTTTTAGATCTTTTATTATTTCTAAAGTTTTTAACATTTCCATAATATAATACTAGAATAAATAATGTTATTGATTTCAGAATTGTATAATACACATACATTTCTTAGATTTTATTTAATACAAAACATGCTTTCAATTACCTAAGAGTTTATTTGAAGCAAATACATACTCAATTCACCACATAATTCATAGAATTAAAATTGTCATTTTGCCTGACTTCAGATTGACAGAAAGATATTCGATACATATACATTACAATGATTAAACTTCATTTCCATTGCGTCTTAGTTTCCTGGAAATAAAATAAAATCCCCACAACACATTATTTATTATTGGATGTCACTTCCATAAACATTTTTAAACCTTATGTAATGTTTTTAATTTTAAGTAATACTTACTTATTTAATGGTTTTTCCTTATAATTTTTTGACTCTCCTCGACGTGGTCTAGTAGACAATTGCTCGGCACTGGTTTCAGATGAAGATCTGCTGTAATTACATACATATTGATTATTCTATATTGCTCGTGTATATTTACAGTCGATTCCACTCATTTGAGACAGATCGAGTCCAGGATTTTTGAAAAGCGAAAATTTATAAACGCAATATGACTCACAATAAAAGCGTAGAACCTCTGGAGCTGGGGCTACTGGCAGTATGTGTTTCTCTCCCCTGTACAGGTGTTACACTTACATCCCTCACCTCTTTAACTGTTACATTTGTATGTCTTGCCCGTTTCGGTGTTGTGTTTGCATCTCTGCCCCGTTTAACTTTTACATTTGTATGTGTCGCCCGTTTAGGTGTTAAATCTGTTTCTTTCGGTATTTCATCTGTCTCACCATCGAGATGTTCATCATCCTCGGCACTTTTTTGTTTGGGTTTGGTTTGTTTTTTTCTTGATTTAGTTCTTCTCGGAGGATCTTTTTCCATCTTTGCAAGAATAACTTTCGGGTTTAATAATTGGTTTTCCATTTTTAATCTGAATATCAAAATTATATTGGTAAATTAAATATAGGGAAAATTAAATAATGCTTTTACAATACTAACAAAATAGATAAAACTATAAAAAAAGTCATTATATAAAAAAAAAAAACAAAAAAACAAATGGTTAGATGCTGAATCTAAACAGCAAAAATTTGAAAAGTTTTATTGAATCACAATGAAAAATTTTGATGACTGGAAGATTTATATACCAAGGTCCGTTACAGCATCTAATACTTGAAATTTAACTTTATTCTCTGATGAATTTATTTAGCTTACTTTGTTTCATCGGTGATGTCTCCTTTTGCCTGCGAGTACGGACTATTATCTTTTTCTGGTGTTTCTCTTATTTTCAAATTAACATTGGATGAATTTAAAATGGGTGTAGATTGATAATCTGGTTCAGTTGGAAATGTTTTATCAAATATTGACTGATCAACGGCAGATGCATCTTTAGCTGAACCATTTGTTGTTGAATCCGGTAACTGAGCATCTTCAACTTTATCATTTGCCCAACTTTGAACTGACCATTTCTTTCTCTAAAAATGTAACATAAGTATTGTTATCTAAAATTTATAAACCTTTAAATATTTTAGGGAAAATTTGATACATTGTTTATTTCATTGATTTATTCAATAAATTAAAACAGATTAAAATATATATATATATATATTTTTATACCGTTGTAAAAATACATTCAGTACTTTTATAACGTCATTGTTTTTTTAATGATCAGGGATAAGATTTTTTTATGATTAGATATCTGGAGTGAATTTATTCAATAAGAATAAAAAAATACAAATATAATATAAGTCTTATGTCACACTCCTGTTTAGCAATAATGAATATGATACAAGAATAATATTAATTACCAAATAATATAATTAAGTATGCCGTACAGTATTACTAGTACCTTACGTGTGGAAACAAACATATCGCGTTTTGTAGATGCATTATCGAAATGCCAACTTGGGCCTTCCAAAGGATCTTCTTCTGCATTTGCTGACTGAAATTTTTGATCACTGGAAATAAGTTTTTGAAATTATTTAAAACTGACTGAATCCTATGAATAGTAAATAAAACATGGCAAATAATGGAGAAAAGACAAACCTTTTTAAATTCTCTTCATCTAGTGTTCTGCTTAATGCCACAAATGGGTTCAGCTTTGGCGATGGTGGCAACTATTTTTTTATTGAAAAAATAAGAAAAATTGTTAAAAAGTTTGATCAATTAATTTAACCTATTTAGTTAGGGGTATAATATAGGTAAGGATTACTTACTTTTATGGAGTTGGATTCCTCAATAATACATTCTAAACTGAAAATAAAAATAATAAATTACAAATTATACTTTGGTATATCTCAATTTGTGATTTGAATTTTTATGAGTGGATGGCGTAACTGAACATATACATACATATTTTCAATTAATTTTCATTTTGAAAAACTTGAAACTCCATAGAAATGAAATAAAAAAACAACCAACCGTGATCGATATTCAAATGATCCATCAGGAAGAAAGTTTGTGGATTGCCCATTCTCATTCTCAAATATTTCATTTTCACGACGGTCGACAGGGCTGGCTAGAGAAACAAATAATCATGACATGACACATTTATAAACTATTCAACAAAAATAATTTCAGTGAGCTGCTCAGGAAATAGTGCCAAATGCCCTACAAGTACTTAAAAAATATATATTTCACACGCTTGTAAGAAAAGATCCCAAGAAATGTATTTTAATTATTATTTTCTCTCTAGGAGCAATAAATACCGAAAATAGTCAGATGGAAATGAGGAAGATGTTTTTACAGTGCTTCAATCTTATTGGATGCCCGTGTGGGGAGTAATATACGAGTATGTAGCTATATAGACATATTCTTCATTCTTCTTCTAGCCCCTGTCCTTCTTGTACCAATCAAGGGTGATTTTAAATGAAAATGAGAGTAAAGTATTTATATTTATCTTAAACACCCTGAGAATTGAACCCAGGACCTCCAGTATGGTAGGCAAACGCGCTTACCGCTACACTATGGAGCCAGACATATTACCCATCAAGAATACAGCAATACTAATGGCAGAATCACCTGTGTTTTTAAATGTATATATACCTTCTTGTATGTTTTCAGCTATAGGCTGATTTTGTAACGGACTGTGATCCGGGTTAGCAGCCGGCGGTGTCCGAGAGGGTGAAGGGAATGTTTTCTTATGCGTTACGGTTCCTATTCTACTAGGACTGTCTACTCGACATAAAGAAACACACAGATCTGAAAATAAATAAAAAAATGTAGACAATTCAGATTCAATTGGTGGACAACACTGACATAATTTTGCCTATGCGATTCTTACCGAGCATTTCAAGTTGTTGAGTAGGTCCCGACACATCCTGTGGAGGGGTATTCTCACCGCCTTCTTCATTTTCATTCAAACTTTCCGATGCCGATGATGCTGAATTGAAATAAAGTAGTAAAAATGCCAACATTGCAAAATAGTTAATACAAATAGTTTGAGAACAGTATAATTAAGTTCATGTAAAAAGTGAGAAACACATTCATATCCGGAATTGGTGAATTCGGACACACTAAAAATATTGTGAATGAAAGAAAAATAATTTAAATCTAACTAACTAACTAACCATCACGCCGCTTCCCCGCAGGGGTAGGTAGAGAGAATCGAACGCAACACCACACTGTCTTTGCAAACAGTATTCGCCTCTTCTACATTCATGCATCTCCTCATACATATCCGACGATTATTACGACTCCTGACCCGCCGCTTTCAAGTATTTGACATACCTGATTGTGACAAGTTGTCCTCGGCCTTTCTCTGCTTCTTTTTCCAACTATATTCGCCTCATTAATTTGTTTAACCGTTCTTTCCTCACTCATCGTTCCACATGTCCAAACCATCTGAACACACCTTTTTTAATGTTATCAATAATGCTTATCATAGACTTGCATTCTTTCCTTATTCCATCATTCGAACATCTATCAAACATCATTTTACCACACAATCTTCTGAGAGATCGAATTCAGTCTGCTTTCATCCTTATTTTGCCAACTCCATGCTTCGCTTCCAAACATAAGGGTTGGAACTAGGACTTCGTTGTGTACTACCAGTTTATCCATTAAATTAAATTAAAAACACATGATAATATAAAAGTATTTTAAAATTGTAAAAAATACCACATCCTCGTAATCTACTCATTTGACCGTAAAATATAAAGATTTTATAATATGAACTATAAAGTATGAGAATAATCATTTATTATTAATCCATGTTCAATCCTTATGTGGAGCATATGGAGTCCACAAATTGCCTCCAAGATCTTATGTTGGGTCCCAGCTCCTTTGCATTATCCCAAGTCAGGTCAGCGTCCTAAATTTGAGATAAGAACTGCCGAGGAATTGTCAGCAATGGTTGGTTCGACGGCAGGAACCTAATGCCTTATATGGCTCCCGGGGAGCATGCCTCTTGGCCAACTATATCACCTTTTATTGGCGACAGTTGCGATGGCATAGGACACAGAAACCCATGGAAAATTGTGAGAAAATAAGATGCAAAGTGCATGTTTAATCTCGGCTCGTAACGCATGTTTGTGCTGAAACCTTTAGTGCATGTTTGTCTTTGGGTCGACCAAAAATCGCATGTGTTAAACATTTTGTGTAGTTTTAAGTGTGTAAATAGTGCTATGGTAGTGAAAGGTAGTATTGTTTTATTAAAATTAAATACTTGAATAAACCAGTTTAATGAATAGTGTTTAATTTTAATAATATAATCATGTCATTCCACAAAGTTAATGCCGAATCAATAAATAATATAAGGGTAGTATTGTTTGCATGCTGTGGTAGTGATTGTCCTGATGAAGAGACGGGTACGTCTCGAAACTGGCAGACACAAAAATCTCGGTGAGTGGTTATATACTAATATTATTAACATTTTTGTAAAAAAATAAATAAGTAAAAATGACTAACCACAAAGTAAATGCTTTAAATATTATTAATATTGAGAATAAAATAAGATGAATTACCTAGTAGCTCGGTAGGTTGCAATAGAGTGCGAGATATTCGGATAACAGGTTTTTTAATTGTTATTCCCCTTATCATTGGATGCACATGATTCACATTGTTAGACAGAATGGAGCCATTATGCGATATCCGCTTCGGAGAAGAATTTTCCAATAAATCTGAAATATACAAGGTCCAAAAGAAAATTATATTAATTATAAAATACTAAAACATCATCACTTTTAGTAATTAACGCGTCAAAGCGTAAAAGCGTCTTTTACATACTACTGGTAGAGAGCGGGAGACGCCTATAAGCATTCTATTTGATTACTATTGGTAGAGCGCGAAAGACACCAAAAAATATTGTACGGATCGAAATTGTGATTAGTATACTGAGGGTCGGGCGGCAGACCGTCTGAGTATAATTTAGGTCGGGGTTGATGAAAAACCGCCTGACAACAATGTGTTGATTTAATTTATAATTATATTATTTTGAGAAATAAAAAGACTTTATGTTTTGATCCACTCACATTTTTACTAACCAACTAATTTCAGCAACAACCTATTGCCCTTTTCAGGGTTTAATTTATGACACTAAGTCTTTTTATTTCTCAAAATAATATATCAATATGATCCACAAAGTTAATGCTTTCAATATTCAAAACATAATTTATAATTGACTAGTTAGGTTAGTTTTTTTTCTAAATACAGGCAACGACCATCTTCTTTTCAAAGGATAATTTGAAATACGATAATGATGGTGCCTGAGTGCGGGAATGCAGTAGCAAATTAAAGCAGTCGGGGTCCCAGTTGGACATTCTCTAGTTTCAAAACTGAAATTTCATTTCCCACATAAACGAATTGCAAATCAACTGCATCTGTCCATTACAACTGCATGTTGACTGCTCTGAAATGCTCATTGACAAAATTAGTCATACATTTGCAAACTTATCATACATTATTAACAAGTTATTGTCAGGACACATATACAAATAATTTTTCTTAATTACGCATAGGAAGTGGGTCACGTATAAATACGTTTTTTCAGAATCGCCCTGTTGGTGATTTGCACGCCACGTATTTATATGGGTTACTTTCAATGTAAGCACAATATAATAATAAATAAAATAAAACCCTTATCCGCACCCCAATGATGCATAGGGCACTGCGTCATATAAACGTAGTGTTATCTTGATCGTTTACACATAAAGGAAAGGTGATCAGCCCTCCGCTTCAGGTACCAGTCCAGGGTAATAATATTGAATAAATATTACACTGAAAAAATCACTTATATTTATTTTAACCCCCTTGGGAATCGAACCCGGGACCTCCAGAACAGTAGCCGAGCGTGCTGACCATTACACTACGGAGGCGGACAATATATCGTAAGCACAATATACCACATCACAACTAATGATTTAAGTGATAACATCAAATGGAAACACTACACTATTCAGGGTCGGGTATAAGAATGTCAACAGTATCATATATCAAAGCTCAAATAAATAAAATATAATATTCTTACCATTACTATCACTCGGCTGCACATTCAACCCATCGAGTATTTGCCGGATCTGCTCGGATCCCTTAACAATATCAGTTAGAGAACGGGTTAAGCTTTGTTTAATTATATTTTCTATAGCTCTAAACTTTAACAGTTGTTCCTTATATCTCTGCAAAAGAAAATATTTAATTTATCCAATAACATCATCCAAATTATTAACCCAATATATAAAAATATGAAAATTAAATAATTGATATTTAAATAAGTTTAAAACAAATCATTGTAATACATGTTGGTAATAAAATAACAGTTCTACTTAGTACATTATTTTCGCATAACAATTCATTATTTTCTTTCACCATACTGATTTTTTCATTTTGTAATTTTGTATATTCGACTCGCCAAAATTGAAGCCTTTGAGCCAATTCGAGATTCTGTAATTTCAGTTGCTGGTTTATTTCTTCTAACGGTGTATTATTCTCCTCCATTCTGGAACAAAATAAACAGCAGTATGTTTTTATACCGATATTTAAATGAAATAATTACTATTTCGACATTCACACCGTAAGAAATAATAAAATAAAATTCATAAAATGCATGCCAGCTTCATAATTTGAAAACGAGTAACTAAAAGTTGATATACATAAAAAATATATATAAATTTACTTCGCTAGTCAACCGTCAAAACAAGATAGAAAGAAAACCACAGACTAACCACAGACTAACTATTTTATATAAAGACTGCCAACTACCTCGATTTTTTATGGCTGGAAGTGATATTCGCCAGCGGCCGGAAGTGACGTAAACGGCTAGAAGTACTAAGCTCCCGGCTGGGCGTGACTTCGCCGCGGCTGAATGTCAAATCCACCCGCCGAAATATTTATCATTCATTTTTCAGGTTAAATGGTATTTATATTGAAATTTGTTGTATAACATATTTTCAAAATTATAATATTAATATTACAAAGAAGATATTTCACTATCTAAATTTATTTATTTCAGTGTAAACAAAAATAGAAAGGTCACGGCTAAAACGCGACATTTATAAAAAGAGTTCAGGCGATTAATAATGGTTACTCAACTCAGCCTTACAATGGTAAATGGTAATGGTAACTTTTTTGAAATTACTACCCCAAACTATGTATAAATATAAGGCTTTTCAACAAAAACAAAAACGATAGAATTTTCAAATTACTATATTATATTTAAAATTCTAGAAAATACAATATTTTAAAAGGGCGGAAGGAGTGCCCACCACTTTCTGAAGTTATGTTTCTTAACGGGCGTGCCAGCGCCCCTTTGTGGGTGTTTTGGAAGTCTGGCTAGGCGTTTTTAAATTTTTTGCATTTGGGGGGTGCTGCAGAAGTTCAAGGGAGCGTTATGTTAAGTAAGAAAAACTACACTTTCATACGCAAAATTTAACTTTAACTTTGGCATAATACTCAATATTATGAAGTTCTTCATAGACGGATTTTTATTTTTCTATCGATAATTGTCTATAACCATAGTCTGTCTATATTTATTTGAAATATTTGAACAACTTTTTGGTATCTCGTATTTTTCGTTCCCGTTTTGGTGTTTTTGTTAGTGTATTAGTGTGTCTCGTCATTTTCTGGTCGTTTTTTGAACAATCTGACGTTTACGAGTCGACCCCCCCTGGACTAACTAATTTATATAAAAAAAACAAAAGTGAAGTCGACTTGTAACAGCAATGTTGCAAGTTATGAAATAAATGTTGTAACATGGAATGGTAAATTTAATTAAGCCATAGACAATATAATTAATAGCTCCACACACATATAAATGTTCAATTTCCAATTGATTTGAACCGATAGGACAATACAATAACATCCTCTTCAGGTACACATACAGGCTGCCGAAACATTACGCAATGTTCGGCATAAGACCCACGACTGATCAGACTGATCAGACTGAGCAGCATCAGATCGCCTCCTCGTTTCTTCACTAATCAGTTTTCTTCCAGCTTAAGATCAAATATTGAACATTCGATCAGTGTTAAGACGTATTATAAATATCTTATCATGTAGTATAAATAACTTTTAATATTAAAGCTTTTTTGCGCATTTGTGGATTTGCAAAAAGCGTATGACCGAGTTGATGGAATGAAGTTATGGAAGGTCTTGTCTGAGTATGGAGTAAGCGGTAAACTCATCCAAGGCATTGCATCCCTGTACAAGGATAGCACTGCATGCATTAGGGTAAATGGCTCATTTTCATCCTGGTTTGACATCTCTGAAGGTGTCAAACAGGGATGTGTAATGACGCCTTGGCTAATAATTTATACATGGATAACTGCATGAAAGAGCTGAAAGGTTTAAATGTTGGAGCTAGAATAAATAATTTGACTGTTTGTTGCCTTTTATATGCTGACGACGCTGTTCTTCTTGCCGATAGCAGAGAAGACCCGCAAACGTTTGTGACAAAAGTGTATAATGTGTGCAAGAAAAGTGATTTATTGATGAATGTTAGCAAACCCAAGATCATGGTTTTCGAAAGAGATGAATGTAGATCTTAGTGTGAAATATTGGTAAATGGGGAGATTTTGGAATAGGTAGGTGATTTCGTATATTTGGGTAGTATGTTTTCTAGGGATGGAAAGATTGATAAAGACAGAAAAGAGAGTGAATGCTGGGAACAGAGTGAATGGTGCACTTGAATCAGTTTAAGCAAATAAAAATCTATCAGCGGAAGCTAAACTGGCAGTACACAACGGAGTTCTGGTTCCAGCCTTATGTATGGAAGCGAAGCTTGGAATTGGCAAAAGAAGGATGAAAGCAGACTGAATGCAGTTGAAATGCGATCCCTCAGATGAATGTGTGGCAAAACGATGTTTGATAGATGTTCGAATGATGAAATAAGGAAAGAATGTAAGGCTGAGATAAGCATCATCGATAACATTAAGAAAAGTGTATTGAGATGGTTTGGACATGTGGAACGTATGAGTGAAGAAAGAACGGTTTAACAAATTTATGAGGTGAATGTAGTTGGAAAAAGAAGCAGAGAAAGACCGAGGAAAACTTGTCACAATCAGGTATAAAATGCTTGAAAGCGGCTGGGTCAGGAGTCGTAATAATCGTCGGGTATGTATGAGGAAATGCATGAATGTAGAAGAGGCGAAGAATGTTTGCAAAGACAAAGTGGTGTGGCGTTCGACTCTTTCTGCCAACCCCTGCGGGGGAAGCGGCGTGATGGTTAGTTTGTTGTATTTAAATTTCACGCAGTATTTTCCCTTTAGATTTCTTAAACTTCAACTCGTATCTTATCAGGAACTATAAAATGTATAATCAATCAGAAAAAAATTATCCGAAGTTTGGTATTACTTTTGGAACGCACCTATGTCTGTGGTAACTGTCATCTATTTTCATTTTTTATTAACCAAAATATATATTGTTTATGGTTTAGCACGTGTGTCGTGCCGCATGTCAATTGCGGTGAAGTCCAAATAACATTTTTGGTGTTCTGACAGGCGCTTAAGAGTTTTATATTATCAGTGATAATTTAAAAAAAAGGAGATAGAATAATGTCTTTCCGTGGCCGCGGAGGTGGCGGTAGAGGATACGGCGGAGGCGGCGGTGGAGGTTATGGCGGCGGTGGCGGCGGCGGAGGATACGGAGGCGGCGGTGGTGGCGGAGGATATGGAGGCGGCGGAGGAGGTGGCTACGGAGGCCGAGGCGGAGGACGAGGCCGCGGCGGAGGTGGCGGAGGCTTCGGCGGCAACAGGGGTTACGACCAAGGACCCCCGGAACAAGTCATTTCTTTGGGCCACTTCGCTTACTCGGTTCAGGACGATCTAGTTTGCAAAGTCAATTTAGAAGACGTTCCTTATTTCAATGCGCCTATATATTTGGAAAACAAAGAACAAGTAGGAAAAATTGACGAAATATTTGGAAACATTAGAGACTACTACGTTACTGTTAAACTAGGTGAAAACATCAAAGCCAAGAGCTTCAAGGAGATGCAAGAACTTTACATCGACCCAGCCAAGTTGTTACCGCTTCGTCGCTTCTTGCCTCAACCCCCTGGCGCTGGTCGAGGGGGCGGTCGCGGGCGCGGTGGAGGCCGGGGCGGCGGCGGGCGCGGGGGCGGTAGAGGCGGCGGTGGGCGCGGCGGGGGCGGAGGCTTCCGGGGACGAGGAGGCGGCGGAGGGTTCGGAGGGCGAGGCGGAGGCGGTGGGTTCGGGGGTCGCGGGGGCGGGGGTGGATTCAGTAGAGGAGGGCGAGGCGGAGGCGGCCGCGGAAGATACTAAGTGCTTTCTGACTTTATTATTTCTAATATTTGACATTCGTCCGTCGAATTCCTTGTGTATCAGTTGACGGCAGATACTTTCCACCAATATATGCATGATGACTACGTTGATGAAAAACTTTGTTAAAAAAGTAATTGACCTGTATTAATTTTTAAGCATTAAAAAATTGTTAATATTATTTTTGTGTATTAAATCATCTTAAGAACTTCACATTTAGCATTTCATAAACCTTAAGGTGGGGACTTGATGGAGCATTTCATCGTAACGTAACATTCGCGGTGAGCATCCGATTTCGGATGGAGCACTCGGAATGAACGGCGAGCAGCTCAGCTCGCTGTACTGACTATACGAATGCTCGCATTGTAACGTAATACGTTATGACAAAATGACTCCGGTCAGTAACCACCTTTACAGTAGTTTTTCACATTTGAGGATTAATAGAACATTATGTTAAAAATTCATTCATCTTTTGCGCTATTGTAAAAACATTTGTAAATTATGCCGAGCAAATATCCATTGGGCTGATGGATACTTGCATTGCTTTCTGAAATATTTGCAAGAAATGCACATCATAATAACACAAAAGATTATCAATATCAGAACATCTGTGAATATTTAAGGGTGCAGAACTTTTAACAGTTAACTATTTGGTTATCATTAAATATCAATTGTTCTTTATTCATAATTAACTGGCATATAAGTAAAACAGGAATTGGATATTCATACTCAAATATACATGGATAACGCACGGGAACCACTATATAAATAACCTATAAGAACTGATGGGGATGTAAAAAAAAACATTGCTTCCCCAACTGCAATTTTATTTTGAAATGTTTATCAAAGTTTTTTTGCTTTTAACTTCGTATAGCGAAATGGTGGTAAGTAATTGCAATAATTGTTTTGTAAAATCATTTTGAATCCATATAAATGGAGCATATTAAAATGCCGTAAATTTGTTAAAATTATCTTTACTTATAAAAAGTATGTATCTCATTACTACTTGCGGTTTGTGGGCACAGAGTTATATTATAATTAGAATTGTAAATAAGTACATAATAAAAAATATAACTCAATAAGTATTTTCTAAATCTAATAAAAAAAATTGTTTTAAATATATTGTTTTATTTTAGTATTTATTTCTTTAAACATTGTATTTACCAGGTTTATGTATATACATACACACACACACACTCATTAAATGTATATATATATATATATATGTATATATTTATGTATATGTATAAATTTATGTATATGTATATATATATATATATATATATATATATATATATATATATATATATATATATATATAAATATATTTTTATATATATATATTTATATAAATATAAATTTATAATTTATAATTTACATTTTATGTAATAGCACTAGTTTGATAATAATATACCTTTACGAAACTATTCACTTATAAATTACCGATATTATCTTTAAATCGTATCCTTGTTTAATATTATAATGCTTAAACCATCGACACACATATAAAGTATCCAACTCTTTTTGAACTTCCTTGATGGGACAAAGGAAAAAAATAGTCGCGAGTTTAAGGATATCAGAAATTTTTCTGTTTTTTCCATACAATTAAGAGATGCTTTATGGATGAATCTGATGATGTAAACCGTAACTACAAATTACAGTAAATTCCACTGGTAGTATTAAATCTGTATGTGCGATGTCGTAAAATACAGGGATCAAGTTGTGATTGTGAGTGGAATTGAAAACCTCAAGATCTTATTTTATGTTTATTCCTTTTTGTTAGGTCTTGTTTTTTGCCATAATATGTTAAGTCTTTTTTTGCTATAATTTATTTTCATGCAGCAATAATTTGATAAAATAAATAAATATTTATTACAATAACGTACCACATATATTATTTTTAAATATTTGGTAATTTGTATAAAAAAAAGACTTATGTTTGAATTTAATACTATTTTCCTACGCCCGAGCGGCATAAAATTAAAAATAAGGATCAAGTTGTGGCAGAGTGAACTCTAGCTCGGAAACCTAGACCGAGCAGACTTCAACTACACAATTTAGAGCAGAATCTTTTTGATTAAAAAAAACTAGTTCATCAGTGCAATAATTTATTTTTATATTGAAATAGCGGACTAACAAGTTATCAAAATACAATAAATACAAAGGTTTTTTTTATTCTAACTCCTCCAAATCACTTTTAATAGGTTGTGGGGTGTAGTCTGGATTAAATATTCGTCCTCTGTGATTGAATGTATAAAATGAAGGAATATTTCTTTGATCTTCCCAGGTTTTCTTTTCTAATCCAACTGTTGCACGAATTTCGCTAAACGTCCCAGCTACGTGGAGGACACCATACATCACCAGGAAAAGACTAAATATTCCCTGACATATTATCTGAAATATAATAAGACATTGGATAAGTAAGTGAAAAAACTTTCAGACAGAACTTCAATTATATAGTCATCGTCCTTCTTCTGAAAAAAAATCAAAATAACATCTTTGGTAAATGTTAAAAGATATTTTGTGTTCAAATTTATTATTCAACTTACGTCAATGGGCAATCTTGTGAATTCTTGTTGAGTTATGCGTAAATACGAACGATCTGAAAACAAATATTTTCACGTTAGCTTATTATAGAACTAGTAATTTAGATTATCAAAATAATGAAAGAAGGGAATTCACTTACGTTGCGCAGCGGAATACGCAGCGTGAAATATTGATATAAATCCAACCACCAACGCAATCTTATGTTTTGCAAACCCCATTTTTTAGAATTGTTTGATAGAGAAATTTGCAAGAGGAAATAACGAATCACCACTAAATTAATTCGATCTTGGTTTATTTGACATTGACAAAATTGTAATCCTATACAATTCTATAATATTTGACAATCAAAGAACATTATTAGTTATTCCATAGAATTAGAACATGTTCATCTTCTTTTTTATGGCTCGTCACTTAGACAAGTTCTCTAGCCAGTATAATTTTTATTTTATTATTTACTCTTTATAATGTAGGTACCTATAAAATCTTTTTTACTTTTGTATTCCTGTTAGTGGAGTTGGTTTTATTAGCAACCTTAGTTTGCCACGTCAATTATTTTTCATAAATAATACAAAATAACAAATTTTAACAATTAATTTTAAGAAATTGAAAAAATTAATATACAAATTTGTAAGGGGAAGTTCATAAAGTTAATAATATATTAGTTGGTAATGGAATATTGATACAAGAAGGATCAGATAAGAAGTTTGGGTAGCGGCCACTCAAAGAGCATGTAATCTAGGTCTTTCTTTGTAAGACGACATACACATAAAACATTATTCCGGACATGTCGCTCACTCCTTTCAAGAACGTCATAAATCAAAAATCGTCAATTTTCAGTTGTGCATGTTTTCGAAATGCCCAGAAAATGTACTATATCCCAGCAAAAGCGGCAATTTTTTTACTTAATATTTACCCACTACAGGGCAGAAAATGATGCGTTTGCATTTTTAAGAAAAGGTATTGTTTAATTATTTTTTTAAATATGTTAAATATTTTTCAAATGGAGAAAAAACCTTCAGGTTTTACCTACAAATATCTGTTGCACAGTAAAAAGTTCAATAAGTGGCTTGATATTTATTTTTAATACATTGTGTTATATTTTTAAACTTTAAAAACGTTCTCCTGAAAAATCAAGTTTTTTGATTTATGACGTTCTTGAATGGAGTGAGTGATGTATCAAGCGAAAATCGCAATAGCAGTAACTTATTTGCATTCTGCAGATTGTTGTCATCTCGAACTCACTAAAGATATCTAGGAGAACTTTGAGTTCTCTGATATTAAGGAGATTAATCGCAATCTTTTTTTGCTCTCGACTTAAACCAAACATCAGACGGGGGGGGGGTTGAAAAACATACTTACAATAATAGCACACGTACGAAAGTACATTCAGTTACAAATATAAAAATCAGACCCTCTAAATAAACGTAAAAAAAGTTTTGTACAAAAATTTTCACCCAATAATTATATGAAATTGAACCTAAAAAATATATGACATCAAAATGAAGGTAAAGAATATATCCACTTATTTATAAAACAAGGTCATAAAACTTATCATGTTGAAGCGTAAGAAGGGTCTTGACATACGGCGTTGCATAAGCCGTACCTAGAATTCAGTGTCACTTGGACGAATTAAAAATCGTAACGCACTCAAGTCTCGCGTGCTGTTATTTTTGTTGATACTTAACTTTTATCTACGGTTACAAATGTCATTCGGTATCCAGCAGATTTTGACAGCCGATCTTTGGTTTTATCTTTGTAACTGCGTATTCATTTACTGATTTGCTTAAATTGTTCGCTCAGTTCGGCTCACAGTAATAAATATCTTATGCTTCAAATATTGTGATTATATATATATTTTGTGTATAAATATCAAGCTTCCATGATGTCGGGGGACGAATCTGATAACAATTTGAAAGGTAATATTTGTAAAAAATTAATAAATATAATTTTCAATCGATTTACAGGGAGTAATATAATACGACTGTGGTTACTCTTAATACATGGTTTCTGGTTCATTCTTTGCTTAGAATCGCCCCATTTAATTGGATATTAAAGATCACAAGAAGTTATACATACGAACTAAAATAATTTGTATGCTATTATAAGATTAAATAATAATAATAGTGTCGATATAATGTTACCTATTGTTATATTGCTATGAAACACAATCGCAGTGGTTAGAACACCATGTTTTATTGATAAGAAAGCTGTTTTAATCAAAATATTAAACAGATGTACCAAACAAAAATAATTTTGTTTGCATTATGACAAAAAACTGGTGGATGTGAGTGGAAAAAAATGTTTTTTTCATGTTTAATTATGAGTATTCACATTACAGGACAAGTTAATGTGTCACCACATAGATTATATTGTTTGGTAATTTTTTTATTTACTGTCCTCCTTTATATACATCTTTATTTATTGAGTCATTGGTTTTATCATAGTACCCTATGAATAATAATTACTACTTTTTGTGCAGTATTTATAAAGATAATAGTCATACCAAGGAACATATTGCCCACCTGTTTATGATCGTGATGAATTTAATATCTGATAATTTAATTTAAAAATGCTTGAAATAATTGGGTATATGTTTTTGAAACTGTTTTCATAGAATTGAGAGAATTGAAACTTGAAACCGATTTTTGTTGAAATGCTATTTAAAATTAAAAGAATGAGCCCATTAGTTGATAACTCAATTTAAAAGGAGTTGTTAAAAAAATATGTAAGCTTGAAAATTGCAGCACAAATATGCTTTTTTTGGGTGTGAAATCATGTAAAAAATATATAAAAAGCTGTATATGAAAAATTCCATATTTTGTCTTTTATTAGTATTATTTTTCTTTCTCTTTCAACCTTTTTATTTGTTCGTTTAGTAGTCCATAGAGTAGTGATCAGCATATTATGTAATAAATGTAAGTGATTTTTTCACTCTTAATAGTTATTTCATATTCCTTCATGCATTTAACAATCTAGATAACACTGCTTCTATAT
This sequence comes from Brachycentrus maculatus, assembly GCF_059751285.1. Lineage (NCBI taxonomy): Eukaryota > Metazoa > Arthropoda > Insecta > Trichoptera > Brachycentridae > Brachycentrus > Brachycentrus maculatus. The sequence continues at coordinate 47,157 of NW_028281018.1, read as the reverse complement.
GATGCAGTGACCTATGCACCATGGGGTGCGGATAAGGGTTAGAAGATTTATTTTTACATAGCAATATTATTACTTCTGCTTGAATATGAAATAATTAAAAGCAAGGTGTCTTTTCTGAATTTTTATTTAATTTAGTTTGTTGTATGTAATGTTGATCTATTATTATTTAGTAATGGTTGTTTTCTTTTAGTGGGTGTCAATGTACTTTTGGATTCACTAAAAGATAAAGACGATGCGGTTATTGATTCCATTCACAAATCACTGTGCAAAATTGCCACTGGTGAAAATGCGAACATTGTCTTGTCAGTGTGCTGTAATTATAGAGTTTCCAAAAAGAAGATGGAAAATGACCACATAGTAAATATGTTAAGGTATTTAAAAATATATGTTTACTACTTTTAACCTCCTACATACCATTTCCATCTCCATTTTCTTTCCCACATAGCAGTAATAACTTTTACTCATCTTATTTTGATAAAATTTATCATAAAAAAAGACAATTCTAAATATTTTTCTTTATTTTCTTTATGTAATCCCAAAAATATGTTTCAAAATTTAAATTTATTGTTACTGTTTACAAATGTTCTTAATAATTTTTTTGGCTTTATATTATATTATTGTATAATTCTTTTGGCTCTTACTAAATATAGTTTTATGAATTTGTATTTAAAAAAAAAAACAACAAAAAACTTACATATTTATTTTTTTAACTTTAGAGTCTTGGAACAAATTTGCATGCAGCAGGGAGAATATTTAGAGTCCGATATAGTGAAAGTTGTCATAGATATAACAATTAAAGAAATGACATCAAGTAATGACTACATTCCATTGCTTCAAATGCCAGCATCAGGGATATTGGTTGCAATAGGGAATTATTGGTGTGCAGAGGTAATTATGTCAACGTTTTAAAAAATGAACTTTTAATTTATTAATCGTACAAACACATGGAATTGCAGAATATCCAGTAGCCATGATATAACTTTTTTCCCCTAATTTATTACATATTTTTAGGCAGTTGAACCACTCGGTTTACTAGTGAAACCCGGCGTAATTCCTCATTATACTGTAATACATACTCTAGGAACGCTAGCAGCGACTAATATCAATGGCACCGTTCCATTTATTAAACCCATTCTCGGGAAAATGTTACCTACACTCGGAATGATAAAGCAGGACCCCCTCAAACAGGCATTTTCATATGGTAATGGTATTCGCATGTATTTTCCTATTTGGAATATAATTTTTATGCAAACACTAATTTAATGTATTATTTTAGCTTTGGGACATTTTTCAACTGCATTGATTGACTATTTCGGAAATAATGAAAACCATGATAGTGAGTTGAAGAAAAATAACTTCTCAACGGAAATATCAATCGCTTTTGACGTTCTGCATATTCACTGGTTGCATTCTTCAGAACCAAAGGTTGTGGAAAACGCTTTAGAAGCAATGGGACCTATGTTTAGTTTACTTCCGAGTGAAAAGATAAAGGATTTGATTCCTAAATTGATTCCGACAATAACAGCTCTTTACAAGAAATCTAATGTTGATTCATATTTTATTACTCAGGCGTTGACGCTCGTATTGATTGAATCCATTAAAGATAATAATTTGATACCGGTGCAGCCGATTGAATCAATGATCCACGCTATGTTTCACTTGATAGTTACATCGCCCGATTATGATCAACCTCAAAAAATAAAAAATCACTTCGAATTATTACGGTGCTTCGATATATTTGTTACAAACTACTCAGAATGTGTTCTGGAGTTCTTATTTCAACAAACGAAAAACAATAATGAAGAAGAGAAAATGAAGGCTGTAATTGTTTTAACACACTTAATCACATCCTCGGAAAAATCTGTTTCAAAAATTGTAGGGCGTTTTACTACTATATTAAAAGCTATGATTGTTACTGAAAACAACATAAAAATGAAAAGGATATTATTGAAGGCAATTGTAGCATTAGCTTACCGGCAATATCTTCAAAATAAGGAAAATTCTGTTTTGTTAGATTTTATTATAACCCAATGTAGTTACGAATCTGTTCACTCGGAGAAAGTTGAACAAAGTAACCTTACACTCGACTGTGAAAACTCTTTATATTTATTGTCTTCTACTGTACCCGATATCAAGCCGAGCCTATGGCCTCTCTTACTCAAAGCATTGCTGAATTGTAACAACGATAGCACTCTCTCAATAATTAGCCGTTGTCTGACACAACTTGCAAACGTCCAACAAAACGATGAAAATGCTTCAGATGGCAAGGAGTTAATAATGCCATCCAATGAATCGGTATATGTCCGAAGTCTTTCTCTTTTAATCAATGATGCCAATAAAAAAATGGTGCGAAATATAATTTCCTTTTTGTCAAATTATTGTCAATATGTTCATAAGGATCTGAAAGTATCGTGGGTTATGGATTTGCAAAAGCTCAATGCGTATTTAGATTCTGATGAATTTTGTCATGAAACTTGGGAATCTTTGATTTTAGATTTGATTAGATCTGCCATATACCTTGTTAATGATAATAAATGGATCGAATCTGTGTTACAAAAAATATTGGAACAAATACCTAAGAATGAAAAATTTATTCAGAGAAAAGGAATACTGTATAAATTTCTCGCAATCTTGTTGTGTCACGTTGTGGATTCTCAGACTATCGGATACTCGTTAGATATCTTATTCAATGCTCTACACAATAGTTCACCAGAGGAAAGTAAATATTTGGCTCGAGCATTGGGCATTATTTCTATCAAACATGGTCTCTGCATTGTTGAAAGATTAGATGCTTTATCTAAAGAAATTGATTCAAAAAAATCTAACAGATTTTTGAATTTCAATTTTATGAAAAATTTTAAGCAAGAAAGTGATATAAATAACTTGAAATATTCTATAAGCTTGATTTATGGAGAAATTGCCAGGGAAGTGCTGGAGGAAGAAGTGCTGGTTCGTCTTGTGGGAGCCGATGTAGACGGCTGCGGAGGCGCTATCCGCTGGGCCGTGGCGCAGTTGCGGCATTCTTCTCTTCCGCCTCCACTAATCCAAGCTGCCCTCAATACTATGGAACTCCTAGGCAAGGCTGTTCTCACAGTCCCTCCTTCTAATATTACACTTCATGATCGATGGAATTTGATCAATCTAGTGCTGGATCAGATGTTTGAACATTCCCTGAAAGTTTCCAATGTAGAGCTTTACCCATCAGTTATTAAAGCGACTACTTCATTGATACTTCTACCGAAACACCTCGCTCCCGAGGAAAGAAACCTTATTCTCAGAACTGTTTGCGGAAAAGTTTATAATTCTGTAAGTTTTCTCAAAACTAAATTTGAAAACGAAGAAGAAGAATTAGCTAATGATAGTTTTTCAAAAGCGATGAATGATGGATTGAGTTCTCTCGATATATTAATCAAAGAATTTATGCTGCAGTCTGTTTGCCCCAGTACTTTGGATGATATTCTTAGTATTTTGGATGAATGGATCGATAATGAAAATGAACAAGTCCGCACGGCCGTGATTCGTTCCGTTCAAGTTGCGCTCACGTTTTTCATCCAAAATGTTAAATTGACTTATGAAAATCCTAGTAGATTTGGACAAGCCGGTTTGATTATGGGTAAAATGGTGCCCAGATGCGCTGATAAGAGTAGCGTTGTTCGATATACAGCTATTGATTGTGTTAAAATTCTTATTAAAATTATTGATCTGTACGAAGGTCGCTCGATGGATTCAAGTGATGAAATATGCAAAAAGCTCGGAAACATTCAGCTTGATATTGGAACTCAAGATACTGCTGAGTTTTTAAGTTTAATGTCAAATTTAGCAGATATTATTAGCGATCGAGTACCACACCACCAAACGATTCAGCTAATAGAAAGCTTATTAAGTGGACTGTATAACGATGAGATATCTGGTCTAGGATGCAACATAGTTCTAAGTAATTTAATCAAATGTAAAGGACAAGATTTACACCAAAATGTTGATGATATCATGCAATACACCCTTAATTCTCTCAGCTCCGTAGAAGGAAATGTACGGGAAGGTTTGTTGAATGCTGTTCTAACACTGACAAAACACTATCCAAAACTTGTCATCACGTACCTCTTGGTACAGCCATTACCTTTTGAAAAGTAAGTCAGTTTCTTGTTAATGCCTTCCAATTTTCTTAATGTCCGTACTAAAATATATTTATTCACAATATAATTTTTGTTTGTTTTTCAGATCGGTCACTGACTGTTGGCGTTACTTAACTAAAGATGCAACTATTGCGGCGATAATTATAGATCAACTATGTCAGATATTAGCTATAGAGCCATTGTTTGAGGAATCATTAAAATATGATAATGGAAGGGTAGTAGCTGTTCAAACACTTGCGGTAAGCGTTTATTATTTGCACAATTTTACATTTCTCTCATTAAAATATAATGTTGTATGACCGGTTTTGTTCTTTCAGGCTATTAGTGCATTATCTGAGATGTTCAGTCAAGCAGAAGTCAAGTCGATATGCAATGAAAAGTTTAATGAAATATTTTCCATGCTTTTTACTGTTCTTGCTTGCTTTATTGGTGCTAATGCACCGGCACATGCAGCATTGTCTGCCAATAAGAGTGAGAAATTCGGTTTTGTACCGAACCATCAAGCTACTAAATTGTCTCCGGCAAGAATAGTTTTGGATACTTTGAAATATTTCCTAATAAATGCAAACCACGAAAAGGTAAGTGATTTTAGAATTTATATGTTCATAAATTATTTATTAGAATGTATTTTATTTTTATTTTAACAACATACTATTATTACCAGTTTATTATGTAGAATTACAAACTACTAAAAGTTTTGTATGAAAACAGTGTAAGATGGATTGTTTTTAAATTTTGGTGAAATTCGAACTATTATTACTCAAATTAATGAGCTTTTACTGTAATTGTAGGCAGCTGACGCTTGCATGCATTGTACTCAACTAGAATCCGGAGATCACCTCAACTCCTTCCTCAATATGGTGATGTATTTGGTAGAAGTGTTCTGTAAAGACTATCCGCAGCGCCTGGTCTCTGTTGTTTCCACGCTGAATATATATTCCCGAGCGACATTCGTCCCACAGAGGATTGCTGTGGTCGCCTTTTTCAGCCACCTGGTTACGTTTAGGTAAATACCTAATAACTTTTTTCAAACCATGTATGTATAAATGTATGCCTATGAATACTGGATATGGATAGGGAAGAGATGCTTCTTGCTATCCAACAAGTGCATTTTTTTTGTCTATATTGTAGACTGGGTTTTGTCCGCCTCCGTAGTGTAATGGTCAGCACGCTCGGCTACCGTTCTGGAGGTCCCGGGTTCGATTCCCAAGGGGGGTAAAATAAATATTAGTGATTTTTTCACTCTAATATTTATTCAATATTACCCTGGACTGGTACCTGAAGCGGAGGGCTGATCACCTTTCCTTCATGTGTAAACGATCAAGATAACACTGCGTTTATATGACGCAGTGCCCTATGCACCGTTGGGGTGCGGATAAGGGTTTTATTTATATATATTATATATTGTAGATTTGTATTATTTTGGCAGTTGGGTGGTTTTATTAATTCTTCGAAAATATATCTTGTATGTGTGTAAGTTAAAGATTCCAGTTATGAATACTCTTCGAACCGATTAGTTCATTCAATATGAATTTACGTCTAAAAAGTTCATTGTATAAATGTTTTTTGTTTGTTTGTGTATATAATTCTGTTATTATAAATTTACATATAAGAATTGCGCTCTTAGCCGACTATATGCTTTTACAGTCTGTAGGGTAAACAAAGATGTTTGTGACACCCCCCTCCCCCCACTTACTGGCGATTAGCATTACTGATTTCATACAATGATATCTACTATTAGACACATTGCAATTTTGAGCATCCTATTTTTATAAAATGCCTTGAAAATACTTTCTATGGCAACAATGAATTTATCTTAATGCTTTACTTGTCTAAAAATTAAGAAAACATTAGATATTAAATAGTTTGAAATAAAAACAATATTTTAGACAAAAATTCAAATTGACTGAACTAATTTGTTTGAAGAGTATTGATAACTGGAATCTTTAACTTACACACATACATGATATATTTTCGAAGAATTAATAAAACCACTTAACTAACAAAATAATAAAAATCTACAATATAGACACATTGCGAGACCGAGTAAGAAATACCGACATCCGGAGAATATTGTGAGGTGGGGATGACAACGAAGGCGATACTGGAATGATCGTGTGACAGACTTCCACGTATTGCCCTTCAAGGAATCCCTGAAGGACGCAGACCTCCAAAATGGTGGAAAGACAGCTGGGGGTCAACATTCCAAGAGCTACAAGCGGAGACACAAACAGATCCTTAGGATCTAGAAAAAGAAAAAGAAGAAGAGAATTATCCCTTTCGCGGATGATATGTTTGACCAAAAAAAATTGCCACGTTTTTAAAATTCTAGTAATTTTTACCCTTTTCACAGATGTAATGATAACATGGTTTTGCTGGAAACGGTCATGGCAACTCTGAGTACAGGTTGGAAGGACACGACTCTAGAAGTAAGAGCCATCAGCCTTTCTGGGTTAAGTAATATACGATACCTTAAAGACGGCCAAAGAGAGCATTACTTATCACCTGTGATTTTAGCTCTTTATAATGGCCTGGACGATTATCAAGGAAGGTAAATATTTTATTTTTTTTATTTAAAAAAAAATCAAGTCTTTTTTATAAATTAATAAATTCTAATTTTGTAAAATCTCGTCAATTTTAACAAGGATAATTTTCCATGTTTTGGGTCTGGTCTTTGATTTTTACATACAAAACATTTGCTAATTCAATGAATGATAATAAAATAATAATTCGTAATAAAATATGAATAATATTTTTAAATAATAATTATTGAATAAGTACATAATGAATGAAATGTATGCAAATTTTCCAACCAAGAACAAGCTGTATTAGTACTTTTATTGGATTTTTTTTATAAACAACAAATTTAATCAAATTTCTGTTTAATTTTACCTGATTTTTTCTTAGGACTATCTTTAAACAATTTTTATTCTGAGAATATTTTTTTCTTTAGCACATTAAGGACCAATATCCCACTGGTTTCCATTATTGGCCTGAATGGATTGTTAGGATTGCCATCAATTAAGGAGAAGCCGATGGCATCACTTCCACCAATTTCACAGAGGATTAAATCATTTTTCAATACTGAAAATCCAGTACTGAGAGAAGCGGCCATACTTTTATTTGGAGATTTGGTTTCGACTAAAGTTTCTGATGATCTGAAGGAGCAGGCATTAGCCCTATTTCCCTGTTTCTTACTCCATCTCGCAGACGACGATCTGCAAGTTGTTAAGGTAAATATTTTTTTTTACTCTTATATTTCAGCTTGAAAAAAATCAATGGTAGCCATTATATTTTTTATTTTATTTATCTTTTTCAGGCATGTAAGCAAACATTGAAAAAGATATCACCCACATTTGGAGCTCAAAAAACTAACACCATGATCCAGAATCATCTCATCGATTCAGCAAGACTTCACCTAACAGACTTTACAGTTGCTTTAATGAAAAATGTGTCTTCTGAACTTCCTAAATTCGTTCCTCAGCTGATTGAAAATACTTTCAACTATTTAAACAGCCCGTGGGATAATATACGAGCTAATGCGGCGCTCGTTTCAGGTTTGTTTTATATTATATTATTTAAAATATGTTATTTATTCGTTAGGATTAATGACTCCAAAAAGTTACTGTGAGAAAAATCATGCCACAACTCATTCCTAATATGTAGCTTCACTATTATTGCACTTCAGATACATTTTTCAAAAGTGATACAATATGAATTTCTTGCTTTTCAAAAATTCTTATGGTGGGGACTGACTGGAGCATTTTGTCGTAACGTAACGTCGCTCGTGGCGAGCATCCGAAACTATGGATGAAACGCTCGGCTCGCTGTACTGACTAAACGAATGGTCGCATCATAACGTATTACGTTACGACGAAATGGCTCCGGTCAGTCCCTACCATTATATGTATTACATTTTTTTACGCATTCTAAATGTTGCAATATCTTGAACACATTTCATGTCATGATGTGGCGTTAATGCGAAATGTAATTTTCATTTACCTTACCTCATACACCACAATATGATGTTAGGTTATGTTACACTAACTAGTCAAAGCTTTCACATAAACATTGCTTCAATATTATTATTAACATTAATATGCTGTTTTTTATAGATTGATTTTGTCAAATCTTGTGTTATAATATTTTTCAATGTAACAAGTGAAAATACAAATTTTGGGTTGTTAAATCTGACAAATCAGATCATGTATTTTGGTAGGTTTTTTACTCCTTGAGCTGCGCCATATTATAAATCCATATTTTCTTCCTTACGCATTTAAAAAATGTTTATATTTTAATTTACAGGAGTACTCTTTTCGAGTTATCGTCCCACAGATGAGAACTATGAAGATAATAAGAAGCTATTAACTTCTCGCTTGCTACAACTGATGAAAGATTCCAACGCTAGAGTAAGAGCCTCCACTGCAATAGCTTTAAGCAGTTTGTATCAAAATAACACCGTCAAACGAGAACCCTCCCCCTAAATTGCTTGCCAAAGAACCAAAGTACCTACAATTATATTCGTCACCTATCTTTGGAAGTTTAACCGCCCGCTTTACATACCTGCGTACACCTCACTGTACACTGTGGTCTAGCTATTTCATTAATTAATTTTATCAATGTTTTTTTATAAATTAATTTTAGTCTTACAAATATTAGTCATTTATATATTTATTATTATTTATTATATCGCTCACTCCTTTCAAGAACGTCATAAATCAAAAAAACTTGATTTTTCAGGAGAATGTTTTTAATGTTTAAAAATATAACACAATGTATTAAAAATAAACATCAAGCCACTTATTGAACTTTTTACTGTGCAACAGATCTTTTTAGGTAAAACCTTTAGGTTTTTTCTCCATTTGAAAAATATTAAATATATTCAACAAAATAATTAAACAATACATTTTCTTCAAAATGCAAAAACAACACTTTCTACCCTGTAGCGGGTAAATATTAAGTTAAAAATATGCCTCTTTTGCTGGGATATAGTACATTTTCTGGGCATTCCGAAAACATGCACAACTGAAAATCGACAATTTTTTATTTATGACGTTCTTGAAAGGAGTGAGCGACATGTGATAATTTACTATGGACTGTTTGAATTTAACCGTTTTACTATTGGACACTTTTTTCAATATTATGATAAAAATAACTAAAACACACCCAAATATAGACGGGTTTTATTCATTCCTTTTGATGATTGTACAAAACATTTTAAATATGTGTTGTAAAAGATCTACTAGTCTATTATAGACTGCAATTTAACAGTTAATGTCTCAACTCTTTGCTTTTATGTAGTGAGAAATTTGCCGTGTTTAATTATTTTCTATTAAAGTATCATTATAAATATTAATCTATCTGAACTTGCCATAGAATGTATATACAAAATATTTATTATATTTGCTTTAATCCACGCAAGTGGATTAAAGCAAAATCAAGAATGCAATTTTTTCTATTTCGCCATCATTTACATATTTATATATTTGTGTGTTGCCAGTATAGCTATTAGTAATTATATATGTAAGAGTTTTTTTGTTTGTTTAAATTTAAGTCACTTGTTTGTGTACCTACTGGGTCGCCAAAAAAGAGAATCTTTAATTCCTTTTTTTTATTATATTAAAATGTGTATAGTTAATACATATTTTATTATGAACATTTTTATTTTGGATAATATTATATATGTATCAGTGATATGCATTTTAGTAATTATTTTTAAGAATTCCTAAATTCAATTAGGTTCCCTATTCAAATAATATGTTGTCTCATAGTAAAACACCTGATTTTTTTATACTGGTAATAATCCTTTTATCTATGGTGATACAGCCGCCTAACTCGGGTAAGTTTTGTATGTGTACTTATTTTTGGCAATATTAAACTAAATTTATGAAGGTAGATCCCCAAATATAGCACCATCTCAGGTTTATTATTTACTATGTTAGATATAAAAAATAATTTTAGTAATGGTACTCGGAAGACTTTTAAGTTAAAATTATAATATTATATAAATTACATCAGTAATTTTAAGTGTTTGAGTTATTGCAAACTGTATAATTGAAAAAAATAAATGGTTATTATTGATTTGTGGACTTTTATTTAAATGATTATCGTTTGTTGTGCTATCCCTTACATAAATCCGCTTTCTCCTCTAGATAAATCTGTGATATTGATCCTAAAATACAGATTTAATGTTTCACAATTGACATCGCTTATATTTTTGTTGTTGTTTTATTTCATTTTTAAACAGTGGAGCAAAAGAGTTTATCCTTGAATCATTCTTGTGTCCCATACTCCTTGTCTGATGACCTTGGTAAAAAAAAATTGTTTTCGTAATAAATAATGATTATTTCAATTAAACTCTTAATTCATCACGTTATTTTAAATACAGTTTTTATACTAATTGTATGGAAGACAGGAATAATTATAATTTTATTATTATTGTTCCTCCCTTGTTATAGATCATCTACTACTACTGACCCTTATCTGCACTGATGGTGCATAGAGCAATGGATCAAATTGATGCAATGTTAATTTAACCGTTTATTATATGAAGGCAAGGTGATCAGTCCTGTACTTTAGATGCCAGTCTAGGGTGATATGGAGTAAATACAGTAGAATCGCGATATAACGAAATCCAAGGGAACAAAAAATATTAATTCGTAATAACGAATTCCCACATATAACGAATTTTTTTAAATCATACTTAGTATGTATATGTTGCGCGCCGTTGCAAAAAATGTTGCGCGGCTTTTCAAAAAGATCGCAAGTTCTGCAAACAAAGGAGAAGGGGGCCATAGGGAACTGAATATCTACATATTTTCACTAGTTTTCTTATTAACCTTACGGTGATAAAAGTGCCGCGGGAATCGATGATACTCGTATGTATTTTGTACACAATATGAGAATGTGATTTTAAAACAGGAAAAACGTAAATATTCATAGTTGCTTTTACTGGCCATATTTAAAGTTGAAATATAACAATTTTGTAATGTTGGGTCTGGTAAATATGCATCTGAAAATGAGAATAATAACATCAAATATAATAATAATAATATCACAAGTAGCCGCCAAAGCCGAGAACGAGAACGGCTTGCGCGCTACTGACGGCCAGTGTTGTCAGACGTCAAAGAGTAGTTTTCGATATTGAGATTGCGAAATTACGAAATTGCGAAATTACGAGACGGCGAAAAAATTTTTTTTTCCAAAATTTACGCGATGAATTTTTTTTCGCCGTCGCTAAAAATTTCCTAAAATCCGTTGAAATTCCGTTATAATCCTTCAAATTCCGTTTGATCTCTTTATTCCTTCAAAATCCGTATAAAACGGACAAATTCGTATTTGTCCAAATTGTCCGTCATATTTAATATTCCTAGTTGCTTTTATTGGCCATATTTAAAGTTTAAATAAAACAATTTTGTAATGTTGGGTCTGGTAAATGTTATTCATAATGTCATTCATTTGCAGCGACGGAAATAAATAATTTGTAAAAAAATCGGGAATCAAATCCTAACATAAAATCGTAAAAATACACAAACGTTTCTGTGTTTGCGCGTGTGGCGTGCTTTGTAAGTATGCGTGCATGTCGTACGTCGTAACACGTTACTCCGCTAGTCCAATAGTGTGCAGATTGTCTTACCCGACACTACGCCCCACTTAGGGCGCTTGTCCACTGCCCGAAATTCCGTGTAATTTTACTGTCCGGCACGTCAGTTAGCGTTTTAAAATGACGATTGGCTTGGATTGGCTTGTGCTTTTGTCCATATTTCTTCGGATCGGAGCTCTTGATCGGTGCGTGAACACGTTGCGCGTAAATTCGATCCTAAAATCGTCGTTTTAAAACGCAAACTGACGTGTCGGACGGACGGTAAAATTATTCCGTGTAGTGGACAAATGCCCTTACGATGTAGATAAAAGACGGATGCAATTTGAGGATTATTATTGTCAACAGAATCATTTCATTGAGATAAAAAGATGGATTGTAATTTGAGAATTATTATTGTCTACCATTGAGATAAGCAGGTGGACTGATTATGGGAGAGAATATACTTGAGAATTTTTATGGCCTACAGAAATAATTTCATTGAAATAAGAAGAGAGATTATAACTACTTCGCCTACTTTCAAAATCCGCCAGATCCATGTAAGTCGATTTTACAAAAAAAATCCAAATTCTCCGGATAACATTTATGTTTCAAAGATTTGTCTATCTTTATATAAAATATTTTAAAATAGAGAATTTTCCCATTTTTTTGGAAAGTTTTTCAGTACTCAAAAAAAAACACGAGTCACAAATCGATAATGACGTCATCTTAACTTTTGACCTATCTCCGCTCTCTGATTGACGGATATGGGTCAGAAGGCAAGTTTCATGAATATATCGGAATTTGAAATACAACGCTGTTTTTAAGTATTTTTTAGCGGGGTTTTCAAGTATTTAAAAATTTTGAACAATAAAAACCACAATTGGCATTCCGATAGAGTATTTATTTTAAAATCTTATAAAACTGGATCTAGCGGATTTTGAAAGTAGGCGACACAACTAAAGAATTATTATTGCTAAAGTAAATCATTTCACTGACTCATTGACTCTAATTACTAATTACTCAAGCTGATGGGATATTGTATTGAATTACTTTTAAAAATCGCCATAAAACCATCCGCATGCGGCGGCGCGGCTTGAATAATTTTATCTTAATATTTTTTATTTCCGCGCGGCGCCGCGGCGGCGCGGCTTTGAAATATTTTTATCATAACATTTTTTATTTGTTATAAATTTACTTAAATGTATTGGCACTTTTTCGTACGGGACAAAAGTGATTTTGTTATACATAATAACGGGATTTCGTTATATAAATGCATTTTTGTATGAAAAATTAGTTTTAGGGAATAAATTTGGTTTTTTTTTTCGATATACGTCATTTTTCGATATATCGCGATTACTTATATCGCGATTCTACTGTATAAGAGTGAAAAAAAGACATTTATTTTGACCCCCTGGGAATCAAACCCGGAACCTCAAGCATGGTAGCCAAATCAAACCATCAGCAGAGTTAAAAAATGAATAAACAAATAATAATCGGCAGGTATGTATGAGGAGATCCTTGAATGTAAAAGAGGCGAAGATTGTTTCCAAAGACAGATTGGTGTGGCGTTCTATTCTCTCTTTAATTTTAATAATCTATTTATGGGTTGAAAAAAATCAGCAGCATAACAATAAATACCTCATTTATTTATCAAATTATTGTTCTCATAAAACATTTTCGTGCAATCAGAAATTTTTCAAAATTCAAAATATATACCAAGTGTGAAATATACATAATCATAAAATGATACAATAAATAATATGTACATAATTTGACATAATACACTGTGTTTCAGAGGGAGACTGAAAATTCAAGGGGATGCTACTTTTTACAGTAAACTAAGGAAAAAGAACTTTACTTTGAAGTATAATTTTTTGTTTTACCAAATAAATAATTAAGAAAAAATTCAAGTATAGACGGCCCAAATGATTATTACAAAGGCCACTGGAAAATATTCCCCTCTCCTCCGCACCTTCCTTCTGTAGTGCAGTGATGTTCTTACGTAAAGATATGTCTCTATGCAAGAAAAAAAAATATTTTTAAAAATAAATAACAAATGCAGATAACGGATTGACATTTGGATTTTTTTTTCAAAACTGTCATAATTTTAACTCGATAAATGAAATAAAAACAGGTAATATATTATACCTGACCAAATTTACAATAAGAGTTTGCCCTTCCTACTTTTTGTAATGTCTTGTATCACTAACATAATCTATAGTAAAAAGTAAAAAAGTTGCCAGCAAAAAATTATTACTTGACATTTTGTGATAATTTCCAAACAAGAGTTAATTTAGACTTATTTTTGACAAAAATGAAAGTTAACAAAACCTTGCATCAACATTTTTCACTGTTTATTAGTGATCTAGAAACATGACTTTACTAGTTTTATTCTGATAATTTGGTTTTGTGTTATGTTATTAATATTGTATTAAATATTCATCTATTGTAAATATTAGAATAATTAATAATTTTAAAAAAACCTTCAAATTACAAGTATATTATTTTACAAAAAATACAATGGGCAAAAATCTATAATGTAAAAATATGTTAAAATAGAATTTAAGTATGTAGTTAAGATTTGACACAAAATAATATTAAAAATCAGTCAAATTAAAATAACAAAAAAAAATAGGAAAGAATTTTATATCAAAACATGTCATGGACACGGATACTTTAACAATGCATACATAATTATGTTTTATAAAATTAAATAAACCTGCTATAAAATTTAGCAAAATAATAATACTCTTTTACTAAAAATATGTTTTAATTAATAGAATTCTGATTTCATAAATACAGGTAGTAGACATTTCCCACTGTTATAGAAGAGGTAAAAATATAATGTGTATATATCACATAAGTTTATATGCTCACAAATTTTATTTTCAACCTTAAACTTATGGATTTTTCCATATTCAACACTATTTTCCAACTGCATATAACAATATGAAATATTATTAAATAAATAATACTATGTTTTACAAAAATAATTACACGTCCTATAAAAATAATTAGGTAGTGAAGTTTATTTGTGATATTTCATTAAAATGTCTAAACTGGTGAGGCATGAATATTTCATCTACATAATTTATTAATAGTTTAAACCGTGTCATTTACACATTCACTACCAAAACATCTATTAATTATTATAACACGCAGGTATTGCTTCAAATAAAATTCATAACATTTTCACATAACGCTCACTCTTTTCAACAACGTTATGCATCAAAAAACTTGATTTTTCAGGATATTGTTTTTAAAGTTAAAGAATATCATAAAATGTATTAAAAATACAAGCCACTTATTGAACTTTTTACTGTGTAACAGGTCTTTTTAGGTAAAACCTGAATGTTTTTTCTCCATTTGAAAAATATTTAGTGTATTGAAAAAATATAATTAAACAATACCTTTTCTTCAAAATGCAAAAACAAGACTTTATGCCCTGTAGCGGGTTAATATTAAGTTAAAAATATGCCGCTTTTGCTGGGATATAGTACATTTTTTAGGCATTCCAAAAACATGCATAACTGAAAATTGAATATTTTTGATATATGACGTTGAAAGGAGTGAGCGATAAGAGCTTCAGCAAATGTGTAAAAAATGTGTTCATTCCACATCTAGTTCCATTTCTATTTATTAATTGGTGTAAAAAATGTGTTCATTCCACATCTAGTTCCATTTCTATTTATTAACAATATACAGGCTTCAACCTGGATGATAATAAGCTGGTAATATCACATTGAACTGTTTATAATCCTATTTTCATAAATTCTGCAGTTAAGTACCCTAACCAATCACATGTTACAATGGTCCACCAATTTACAATATTTTAATTTAAGGTACAAATTCAACGATCATGTTATAAAGGCGTTTGCTTTAAAACCAATCTAACAATCAATTTACTAGTCATCATTCATTGAGGCACAGAATTTGCTTTATAAACAATATTCCTACCTACATTTGAATAAAGAGAAGGTATTAAAATACCAGAATGGTCTACATAAGAAAAACAAAATGACAACTATACCCTGGTAATGTTAATTACGGTTTGAGTGAGGTAAATTATTTATTTTACAAGTTTAAATGAAGAAATAATTAGTTTTAAAAATATATAGATATAAATTAATGCAAGTTATATTGGTATTTTATAAAAAATAATTTACATTGATTTCTGATTATATTATACATATAATGTTTTTTACGCAGTGAGTGTAGTTAAAAAAATCTGAATAACCAAATCTTGATAATTCTTGGTAATATTATATAAAATGTGTTGTTTGATATACTTCATTCCATATTTAATCAATTTTGCTCAGAAATCAAATATGATCCTATGTGGCAGGGCAATATTTTTTATTCATGAAGAAATATATTAAAAAATTATTTCTGGTTTAAATTTAATACAAAACTAAAGATTTGACTGACAGTCATGTTAAAATATTAAATTAAAGTTTTCTTAAATTATGGGAATTTACAAGTATTACCAATGCATGTTTTTCCCAAAAGAATAGTTTTTTTTCTTAAATCTTTGCTTGGTCGTTGAATCAATCCCATTTCTTTACTTTTTTGGATAAAAGATTAACATGTAAAAAAAATAAGGAACTTATTTTTATGATCTCGGAAATTTAAGTGTTTTGTTCAAGAATATGTAAAAAAAAATGTATAAACTTACTTTAGTAATAACAGTTGTGATTAATTTATATTATAATACTTTCAAAATCAAAAACACCCACACAAAAATTAATTCATAACAATTAAAAATAAAAATGTTTGCCCATTATTAACTGTGCTATTTTTATTGCTTTTTAAAGATATATGTAAAAAACGTTTTATTTTATTGTATGCATTAAGTTCTAGATACACTATATATATGTAGTAAATTTTTAATTCAGACATAACATAAACATTCACAATTGAAATTTTAAAATACTTTGTTCTGATTTCTTTACATATTGTATGTGTTCAGTGTATATACATATGTATTTCTACAATATAAATGTCATAATAAGTGTAAACTTTAACTTAGTATGCAAAACAGCAATAAAAGGATTTTGTTAAACTTATGATTATTTTTAAATACCTATCACTAAAGAAGAGATAATGCAAAATAAATTTGTGTCTTATAAAAAAATAAATATTATTTAATTCCTATGACACTATAAAATGCGCATACTTAATATGCATTTATGGTAATGCCATTTCTCCTGTGTATAATATATCTATCCCATAATAATTAAACATCCTTACATAATGGCGAAATTCAGTGTTCGTGATGACTTTTTACTATAATGAAATATTTCGACTTCATGACTCCTTTATTAACACTTATCAAAAACAAAGGCATGGTAACTGTTGAACATACAAACTCTATGTAAAAATAAAAATATACAGAATTACCCTTCATTTGGCAACAGTCTTACGAATATGTATTTACATGGACAATCATATCTACTATCATTTGTTCATATTATTAGAAATAACACTTTATTGCGAACATAGTGATCCCTTGGTATTAACGGTTACCAAGTTCCTAAAAATTTGGGAAATAGCAAAACACTAATCCCGGATTTTAGAAATATTTTAATATAAAATAGCACTAATAAACATATTGCTTTAATTTTATCACGCATATTGAAAGTGGTGCAAAGTTTCATCAATGATTTAAACATTCTTTTTTTACTTTACCAGACCACTTTTTTTACTTTGTTTATGAACATTACTAGTTTTGTGAACTACCAATGTTATCAACCTTGTGGTTGATAACATTCACTTGTGTGAAAATGTAAAGTGTATTGTAATACCAATAAATAAAATACTTTCATTAATATCCAAAACAATATTGAATAACGTTAGTATATTATTTTCAAAACCACAAATATTGAGGGACAACTGTAATACTAGCAATGAGCTACAGCAGGAATCGTTCAACTTAAGAAAGAATAATATGTATAACACAAAAACATCCTTTGGCCCTGACAAAATGTTATGTTTATTTTCATATATCGCTCACTCCTTTCAAGAACGTCATAAATCAAAAATCGTAAATTTTCAGTTATACACGTTTTCGGAATGCCCAGAAAATTTACTATATCCCAGCAAAAGAGTCATATTTTTAACTTAATATTTGCCCGCCACAGGGCAGAAAGTGTTGTTTTTGCATTTTGAAGAAAATGTATTGTTCAATTTTTTTTTAAATAAACATCTTATTTTTTAAATGGAGAAAAAATCTTCAGGTTTTACCTAAAAAGATCTGTTGCACAGTAAAAAGTTCAATAAGTGGCTTGATATTTATTTTTATTGAATTGTATTATATATTTAAACTTTAAAAAGGTTCTCCTGAAAAATCAAGTTTTTTGATTTATGACGTTCTTGAAAAGAGTGAGCGATATGTGAAAACAAAACACAAAAAATCTGGTATTATGGAAGTAAGTTTTTAAAATTTGTGAAAAGTAATAAAAAAGGATAGTACTTATTTTATTTGTTAATTTATCCTGTCCAAGGTACATGAAACAACCAACATATTCACAAAAAACTACCTTTTCTGTTTATATTTGTGTGTATTTCATGATTCCAGTTTCTAGGGTGTAATTCTGTCAACAATCATGTAAAGTCAATTCTATATTAGATATGAAATATATATTTAAAAAAAAGGATTTTGGGTTGTTTGTTATTAAATAGAAAGTAAAATAAAATACTTAAGTAACAAACAGTTTGTGCAACTTGATGTTGAACGATTTCTACCAAACTTTTACCATGTTTTGTGGGAACAATAACTACTATTTTATCGCTACCTTTATCTATATTGAAATTAATAGCTCTCCATTCACTTAAATCCAGTACATATTACTTGTATATAGAGATTAAGTGTTTACTCACTGATGTGGAAAGCGCGAGTTTTGTATTTTTTAAGTCATGAACCGGTGTTACTTTACAAGGCACTGAGAGGAATGTTTTACGCGTAATTTATATACATATGTAACTAATATCAAAATATCAATCTTCTAGTGTCAACGTTATTGCTGATTCGTTTTCAATGCTTGTAAATCCAAATCTTTCGGTATTATAAAGTGACTCTAGTTTAAAACCATGTCACCTTAAATCGTGCAAAATACACATGAATTTATTAACCTGTAGGATTTACACTACCTACTTCAATTTTTTATTTGTAAAATGTTAAATGTTCAGTAATTAAAAAAAAATTGTTTGGTTGGAAAAGGCATCGTTTAGATGTTTTAAAAGAAATTATTATATTGACATTAGGATATTCAAGAAATGTTCATAAATGTTTTAAATAAGAGAAAATAGTAAACTTCAACATGACATCACCAATTAATTTGTCAAGTTCCATCATATCACAAATTCAATTTTGTAGTAATTTGTATGGACATCATCACATAAAAAAAAAAAATGAAAACCTTTCACTTATTATATATTTCTGTGTATTTTTTTATAATGCAGAGTTCTAAAAAAATATTTAAATATTGCGAAGGCAAGAAAAGGACAATTTACAAGAGTAAAAAAGTTACAGAATCGTAGAAAAATATTTAAATTGTTTTTATTTTATTTTTATTAACATTCATCTTCAAAGTATATTGGCGGAATTATTGCTTATTAGAAATTTCATCTGATCGATCAAATTCAAAGTGTTAAATCACCTTAATTACAGCCCAAGTCACATTATAATAAATAATAGGAATATATTTTAACCCTAAGATATTAGAAATAAAAATATATACAAATAATAATACATGGTTATTTAAAAAATATAGAAACCCACATTCACAAACCTTTTGTTGAGCAAACTTTAAAAAAAGCAATGTTATTGATTTCTCTAAGCATATTTTTTATATAAAAAAAATATTTATACTTAAATATATATTAATATTTTTGTCATCATTCTATAATCAATTAAAAAGAGTGTCATGAATAATTAAATTTACTATGATTTTCCATATTATCAAATGCCAAAAAATAATATGCTAAGAAAATGCATACAATGAATATGTATAATATGCAAGTAGACACGTTGTAAATATCAAATATTCAGCTTCCATATTTACTGTAGATGCTTTCAGGTTAGGAGATAGAAGAATCGCAATTTTAAAAAATGAGATCGATTTATATATCACCTGTCGATGCGAGGACTACTCTCCCAAAACTAAAAGAAGTAAAAACCATTCTTTTACGCTGACAGTAGATACGTTGTCTGGAAAATAAATCTTGATTTTATAATTTGACAGTTTGAACTCCGGCAAAGTCAGAATTCTATTGGTTCTTATACTGTAATAAATGTATACATTTAAGGATTTTGTCGTTGTTGCCAGAGTTGTAAAAAATAAAATTTAGAATATTAAATATGTTAAACGAAGATGGATTTAGCCAATTCTTTCTTTGGATTATCCATTGATAGTATCCTAATAACCCGTCAGACGTTAATGTTAATGCAAAAGTTAATGCAATACTCATTTTGTTAATATGAAATTAATTGAATATTTTGCTGCAAAATAAATAATGCAAAAAAATCCCACAATTCATATTATTTACCATAAAAATACATTGTGACAATACTAAAATAATAAGTTTATAAGATACCAATAATTTAGGATAGAGTGTAAAAGTATTTGTTTAATGTGTGAAGAATTCTCCCCAGACAGGGCAGTGCGGCGAGGCTGGCCCGCCCCAGGTCCAGCCCCTGGGGATGGCGAGGTGGCTGAGTCCACTGCGAACCACTCCCGACTTGTTAGCAAACAATGCCAAGTTATCACCGGCCAACAGAATGGCCGCCCGACCATAAGAGGTCTCTAGAGTTGTACTGCATACTGGATCGATTGCGGATTTATAATTTACCGATAAATCTGTAAATAATACATAATGAACACTATCAAAAAGGACATTTATAATCATATACTTCATTTAAATTTTGTTATAAAAAAAGTTACGTGACGCGTTTTATACAAAAAAAAATCAAAATTAGTTAATTAAAAAACGATTAATTAATATGTATGTTAGTATATATTTTATTTATTTATTTACACTATAATTTCGTACTCCCTTGACTCAATTGGGACAGCCACCTATTTGTGTCAAATATTCCAGTCTGGTGCATCCCAAACAACCAGAATCAATTGTGTAAAGAGAAAAAGAAATTACATTTCAATACAAATAAAGTTTACTGACCTTCAACATTTTTTAATGAGTGAAAATCTCCTATAATTGCAATATTTTTATTATTCACTAATAATTCTTTGACTATCTCATGGAGTTGAGATATTCCATGCTCTGAATTCTCTCCATTAAAGTAGGTATTTATGAGGAGAATATGAGTTTTATTGACTTTGCAATCTGGAAAAAAGAGAAGATGTGTTAAATAAATACATAGGGGAAATATTAAGAGATAATTTAAACACACAATTCCACAAATACGATGTAAAACTAAAATTGAAGGGTGGTATGGATTGGGTTTTGCTATGATTCTTGTAGTTTAATCATATATTAAGAATTATATAGTGTTTTGATAAAGAGAATTTCTGTTATATTTGAATTATGAACTTCATAATTATAACTTCCTTTACACATTTGGGTAATAGGTTTTTTATTTATAGATTTAAGGAAAATCATTATTTTTTAAGAACAATGTATAATATTTTGTTTGTATTTATTATCAAGTCATACTGGCATACACATTATTCTATTTTTTTTTCAATTAACACTAACCTCGGAATGAATTCCTCACTTAATAGAGCAATTTAAACGTGTAAAAAGTATGATAAAATTTAAAACCTTCATATTTCGATGTAAACATTTTTTACATCTCTGTAAATTTTGTTTTATAATAATTTAGAATTCATATTTTGATATGTATTAATTTTCATGGTTATATTATTATAAAACTACGCTATTAATAAGCGCAAGCATTGTCTTACATTATGTCAAAGTTTACAGTCGAGATTTCATCATTACCATAAGCAAATGTATATGTCTGATTTTTGATTATTAAAGCATTGTTAACTTTGTGGTATGGTAATATAACACTCTCCTTATCATTCATCGTTCATTTTGTATATTACCACTTTAAATATATGTCTATCTTTAATTATGAACATTTATAATATATGTTACATTTATATTGATAATTTAATTAATGATCAATAAATAAATTATGTGCAAATTTTATTACAAAACAATCTGACTGAGAAAAAAATGATTTATTCCCTAAAACATTAAAAAAAATGGTTTATTCTATGATGTAGAAGGTTGTAATTAAATTAATACGACAAGACTCACCAATAATTGCGTAGTTTAAATTAGTATTCCGCATATCCTCATCCTTTTTTAATTGTATGGTACTATGTTCAGAAACATTGTCACCTCTGATATTATTTAAATGGAAAGGATGTATTTCTATATGGATATTAACACTAAACTCATCATAAACAATACCGAAGAAATGCCTGAAATACAAATACATTTAAGTGAAATCTAAATTTTTCAGTTGAATTTTTAGCAAAAAATTTACTTCAATAAGAAAATATGGCATATTTTATTTAAATTTCGGTACAAAAACAGTAATAACTATTGAAACATTACAATCACCATTTCATGCAAAAAATGTGTTTTGGCATCACATATGTTAATAGAATAAAGTTTGGAAAACATAGGGATTATTTTTTTTCTTCACTTTTTTACAAAGCGAGGTGTCTGCATGCCTCATGTAGAGATGTTGTTCACTTACATTATCTATTTCTCAGTTTAGTTTGAAATGAGGTAATAGAAAACACAATTTACACCTAAATAAAATACTTGTGTCTGTAGTAATTTAAAAGAAAAATGTGTCACAGTATGTGGCAAATTAAAAGAGAACAATTTATCAGAAGAAGAAAAACCTGCCTGCCTAGACCAAAAACATAAGCTTTCTGATGTCCAGTCAAGTGCTTTAGATCTACTGGGTTGATTACCCAGTAGATCTCTTTTGATCACTTTCATTTACATATTTACATTTTACTAATGTGTACTTGTTTATTAGTCAACTTACCCAAAAGTATTTTGAATTGGTGTTACATAGTATTGCCATTTTTTACTATTTTCTTTCCATTCACAAACTCTTCTTAGTGTAGGAGAATTTAATTCTTCGCATATACATTTGAGAGCTTCTTTTTCTAGCACTTCCTGGATACCCAAAACCGAGAATCTAGAAAAAAAGAAAAATTATATTGATAGAATATCGTCTCTGTACCACTTAAAAACCATACAATAATTAAATACACTCAAACACGTTTGGATTATCAGTAAAAAATTACACATCCAGATTGACATTGCCAACATGGCATTTGCTGATACAAATATGTACTGGTATTTTCTGGTATTGACTCATGCAGAAAAGTATCGTCCGAACCGAGAGCACCCCAACTACTAACTATCTTCATCACACCCACAAATATTTGAATGTGTATGAACTCATAAAGGTATATCATAAAATTATTTTTTTACTCATTATGTAAGTCAGTATAATGAGAAATTTTATTTTAGTTGTTACTAAGATCCACAGGAAAATTGTACAATTTAATCAAATATATTATGTACATATAAAATTGTGCAGTAATGAAAATATTTGTCTTTTGCACGAGTCTAAAACTTTATTTTTCTTCATATTTTTTATGTTTAATGGTATTTTTGTAATTAGTGCACTATATGAGTATATAACATTAAATTGTAATCATTTAAATAACAAATAATTGGGTTTATGGAGATAAATTAAATTATGTAAGTCCAACGCTGACTTTTTATAGTTGTTTTCGTGAAAATAAATGTTTGATGAAATAAATCTAATGAAAAAGGTTTTTAGTTGATATGAAACAGTATCAAACGTCAGTATGACGGTATTTAAAAAAAGTGGTATTTTTATTGTATTAATTTGTTATTAGATATATGCATGGCTTTTTTTACATGGAACACGGTGGAACTGCGTTCCGACACCTTTTTTCACAGATATATTTTTTTTAATTTTCAAAATCAATTAGACGAAACAATGTTTGTGCTTACGTAATTAAAACCTTTATTTATATAATTCGTCAACATGATAAAATATGGTATTATAATGAAAATTTAAATGATATTTAAATAATTTTTTTAGCAGGCTTCGGACCTTTTTCGGGAGATTATAAGTGAGTTCCGGGACCTTTTTTGTTTTAAAAAAAGTCCTGGATATATGTATTGATTACTTATATACAGTAATATGCAGTATTAGTTCCGAAATTAGAATTCTCCAATAAAAAATGTTAGACATTCATGAAATGCTATCAAAAATTTTGTAAAAATACAAGCTGGAATACTGCCGTAGAGGATTGACCTGTCTTAAGGTTTAGAATAAAATAATAATTATTAAAACATTTTGAATGAGCAATATAATGCATGATTAATATTAACAAATGTTAATTATGTAGTACATTGTAAAATCAAATAAATTATGGTATTATAACATATGTATTCTGAATTGATTGATAGATGCTGATAAACTACATAGATAAAAAAAACTTCTACAAATCTTCCCGATTTACTATCTTTAAAAAAGAGTTCAAAGTCTAAATACGTAAGTAAGTCATGTCGACACACCCTATGAATAATGTTTTATTTAGAAAATACATATTTTGAGGAAAATATATTTGAAGTTATCTGTACTTTAGTAATTAGTAAAAAAAAATTAATTAAAGACAAAAAAAAATTTTGCCCCTAAGTGAAATTATAAAAAAAAAAGATAATTAAATTTTTTATTTAGCTATCATCTAAATTTCAATATTTTTTTAAAGTTGATCAATAAATATTTTGCAGAGAAGACAATATCCATAGAGTGTGTTGATATAGTTGATTAACACTATGAAAAGATTTACATGAAGATACTAACTTGTTTTCTAAAATTGTTCTACAAACAACTTCTCTGAAGCCAGGATTGTTAGCTTTTTCATGACTGAGTTCGTGTAAATTCCAAGTAGCCATTCTGTACGCTGGTTTACCGTCTCTTTGATATGTAAATTCTTCTTCAATTATCGGTCGGCGCGAGTAAGCCGACAGTAAGTCAAATATGTCATTGACAGGAGCCATCGAGAAACCGTTGGATAAGTTGGTAGTGCATTTGATAGGGACAGAGAGAGACTTGCGGTGGCCGGGAGTCCTCGGGAGTGCAGTTGTCCCGTTCAATAATGCACTTTTGGAAACATGTAGCGCTACAGACCCGTTCATCCCGTTACTGGGAAAACCGACACTACTCGGGGTGGTAGGAGAATCATCCTCCCGGTTCACGTTCAAATGAGATTTAATAGAACTGAGTCTAATATTATCAATTCCTTTGACTTTTATAAGGTCATCCAAGGATTTGAATAAACCCTTTCTGTTTCTATAATCTATTATGTTTGCCGCTAGTTCTTGATTCAGTCCCGGAATACATTGTAGTTGAAATACATTTACTGTATTTATATTCAGCTGAACTCTCCCGGACTCTGAACTACGAATACTGTCTAAGGATTGCGCACGTGAATTGGAATCTGATATTAATCTGCGGCTGACACACACTTCTGAGCGGATAACGTTAAGTTTTTCTGCCCCCATTCCTAAAACGAAAAAAATAAAATTTAAATATTAAATCATTATAATGAAATAATACTCCTATTTATGTAATATAATACAACATAATGTGAAAATAAATTCTGTATACATGTCGGCATACAAAATCAATTTCATATCAAAAGTAAATTGACTATGAGATATACCTTAATTGACAATAATTGCCGGCAATTTAAATAAAAGAACCTTACCCGAGACCAAGGCTAAATCGTCAACTTTCTTAAATCGTCCGATGGCTTGTCGATGATCTACTATTGCTTGTGCGACTTGTCTGGTAATACCGGATAATGTCATCAATTGTTCTTCACTGGCATGATTGACGTTGATCAATTCTACATTCTCATTAATACCAGATATGCTGAATGTGTGGCTCAAATTTGATTTAGATTTTCTGGGAAGAGGAGATCTTAGTGACCTTCTCCTACCACTTTTAACTAGGTTTGGTTTACTCGATGTTTGCCCCATTATGCTGTTTATATCCGGGATCCTATGGCAGTAGTGGATTTCATTATTCGGAAAATAAAATTTCATAAAGTAAAAACGTTGTATTGGTAACTTACTTTAGAAAATATAAAAAACTTAATAAAAAAAATATGAATATTCTTCTCCAACACACACATTATTTAAATTGTTCACTCCTTTGTTGTCGAGTCGTTAAGTCCATAGGCCGTTTTTTAGTCACAATTCTTTTCCTATCATTATATCGAGTGCGAGTTGACTATGCAATTTGACACAAATGACAAATTTAATATTTCAGATCAAAGTGACGTATCTTATCAATGCGGTGTTTATTCATTTGGTTATGTTGGTGTCGTAAATATTTGTATTAAAATATATAACGTATTTATAGTTGGCAAACATGATATCGGGATTACACTCACTAACTTTAGAGAAATGTGTCTACGTGCATTCCGATTTTCTATGACCATTTGAGACAACTGTCAACCGAAGGATCGAGGCGTAATTTTGCGATTGATCGCTCGGTTTTTCAAGTTTATACTTATCGCCATTTATTATATTCGCGAAAAGAACTGCGAAGTTTTGCTTATCAAGAAATTCAACGTTATAAATAATTAACGGTAAATTAACATTCTATTGCACTATTATCACATAATCCGGATCGCGCAAAAAAGCCAATGTATTGTGTGATCGAACGAATAATCAATAGACCACTCCCCTCTTCGCAGCCTAACTATTTTGAGCGATGATAGTACTTAATGATAACATCGTATACCCAGTGTTACGGGTATTATTAGCTAATCATTAAAATTTGCGCGATATCGCTAAAGACCCAAGGAATCTTCGCCATTATGTTGTGTCAACAAACTGTTTTTATACTATCCGATGAGTTGCTTGATGTACAAATTATAAATGTATACCTACTCATTTTTTGAGCTGTGATGCTAATAAAAAAATGTATCGTGCGTTATCAGGAGAAAATACTACACATTTAAAAAAAAAAGTTGTAGCTATTTCACTTGTAAATTAAATTATTAATGTATGTTCTAAGTTTCCTCGGTATTATTTTCTTACTTTTTATACTGATTACTTGTTATCTTTATTTTAATAAATAAACATATTTACAAAATGAACTTTGATATTTTCCCATATATAAAGTGGGCGTTTTCAAGGATTTAACAGTATTTTAAGTGGGCTAAACACATTATTCATTCAGTAAAATTGAAACATATAAGTAAAAAATAATAAAATAAAAAGCTTTAAAAATGGAATAATCCATAAATGTGTAAATTGTATCGTAGATGGCCGATCAAGGGTTTCCAGCGCAACATACAACGACAACATCCACTAGTGCATCTGTAATTACCACGGTGCGATTTGATCCCAGCTATGTGAGGACCGTTCCGGGAATATTGAAGATGATACAAATAGTAAGAGCTAATGATTTATTTTCAAACTGTATAAAACAACTAAAAAGCTCCTCTTGATAAAATAAACTAGTGCAAGCTTATCTTCACATTGCACATTGATAGTCTATTCACTTTAAACTCTCATCCGCACCCAATGGTGCATAGGGAACTGCATCATATAAATGCTGTGTTATCTTGATTGTTAACACATAAGGAAAGGTGATTAGCCCTCCACTTCGGATACCAATCCAGAGTAATATTGAATAAATATTGAATAGGGAGAAAAAATCACTTGGTATATTTATTTTACCCCCCTCCCTATTGAACCTGGAACCTCCAGTGCGGTAGCCGCGTATGCTGACCATTACACTACGCAGGCGGACAACAGTACATGTGACATATATTTTTGTAACAAAATTCCTTGAAGAAATATAAATTTTTAAAAAATCTGTCTTGTAATATACATATGAGTCATTAATGACTCACCAAATAACATTTCGACTCATGACATGTTCATTTACTATGATTATTTAGTCATCTGAAAATAATTACACTCGGGCCTCGTATAACACGGTTATATTGTTAGCTAACTATTTAAATAGATAGTTTATATTAATATGTACTTTATTTTTTTAATAACAAACATATTATTTCATTAATTTATTTTACTTAACAGCGTTATAAAAAGCGTATATAATACATGTGTATACAAAAAATAAGCCACAATTTATACATTTGTGTTATATAAAACCGTGTTTTACGAGGACCAAGTGTATAATATGTTAACTTTTACTGGTCCTAAAATTGTATATTTTATTTTAAACTTTTTTTTTATTTATTCTAATTTTTATTTTCCAAAGTGATTTTTTTAGAAAGTATATTCATATAGGACTGAATTATAGGATTATATTTTTGATATTTTTATAGTGTTTGTATGTTTATAATAAAATTAGGCACGAATCACACCAATTGTCCCCACTTGTCATGGGCTGGTTAGTCATGCAAGTAATTGTAATCATGGGTGTGTCCAATCTTAAAAATAAATGATTTTTTCAGGTTTTAAACTTGCTGGGCTTTATTTGCATCGAGGTTTCCGCATTCAGCTACCATTCCAGGGGATCATGGTTCAACACCGTGTCCATGGGGGGGTTCTGGTTCACCGGAATCATGCTGGCGCTTTATTTGTTCCACGTGGTTGAAAAGTTTTACAAGGTTCCATGGCTGAAGATTGAGTTTGGATTTTGCGCCCTGTGGACGTTCTTCTATTTGTTAGCGGCGTCTCTGGCTGCCTCTTTCGGAGTAGAGGCTTTCTCGGCGGCGTCAGTAAGTTGCTATCTTTATTACATTTACTGGGAAAAGGGACCTGATATTATATTAGCTGAACGAATAAGTTTCCGCCGTTTGACAAACTTTGGATCCGCCAGTAAGTTATTAATAAGTTATGGTTAAAAAAGTCAGATGTATAATGGCATTATCGTAAAGCTGAGCATCTGTCAACAACGTAACCTTGAAATATAAGTGAATTTTTATATTTTAATATATTCTTTTTTGTTAAATGTAAAGTTTCCAGCAGAATAAACATCATTTGCGGGAACTTTTCATTTACATACTTCATTTATTTAAAGAAATCCGCAACTGAGGTATTGGGTTGCTTGTAGGGGCACATGGTTAGGGTGTTTTAAGTGAGAGAAATTGTCGCAAGTGGTTTCAAAAGGTGAATTTGACATTGAAGACAAAAACGTAGCGGAAACACTCAATTGGGATGTTTTACTCCACCGTATTTACCAAACATTGCCCCTTGCGACTACTACTTGTTCCGATCGATGGCATATGTGTCATGACCTGTCTGGGCATCACTTCGCATCATATGAAGATACTAAAAATGGGGCAAATCGAGGATATCCTCGAAAGATAAACCATTCATCCGACGCAATATCAGTATGCTGCCAGAAAGATCGAAAAAAGTAGTGACCAGCGATGGACAATTATTCTTATAAAAGATAATGTTCTGTTCCTTCACGACAAATCCCCAATTTTTGATTTAAAAAAATGTCGGAAACTTATTTGTGCACTTGTGTCGCGTTGTCCTTCTCTAGCTCCAAGTGAGCCGTCGTAGGTGTTGAATGAAAAGTATTGTATTCTTGATATTCAGAAAAATTTTGTTTTTAATTAAAATTTTATAAAAAAGCTTCTTTTTTATATACATTTACCAATAAAATATTACCATAGAAAAAAAATATATGCAGTTTTTTTTATTTTATTTGATTGTTTATTTTTCCTTTCAGTTCTTTGGTTTCTGTGCGATGATCGCATATGGTTATGACGCTTTCCTCAAGTTCCAGTCCCTCCGTGCCGGAAGACTCGAGCAGGGAGTGAAAGTAGTCAGTAAGGAGACCACCAGCCCTGTTGAAGCTCAGGGTTACTAGAGAAATACTGTCTCTCGTATTTCTTTCCTCAAATTCGTAATTTTTACGTTTCATATATTTTAAAAAGATGCTGTCAAATCTTCTAGTTTTAGAATTATGAAATAATGCTCTGTAAAAGTATTGTGCGTGTTATAGATCTGGCTGCGCTTATTATGTGCACAATTATTCACATCATTGCTGATACTACTTACTGCTATTACAAATATTTCTGTACCTTTATCATGGACTGAATATAAATAACTGTTTTTTGTTTATATTTTACGATTGTAATCACTGTTAATAAGGTTTTAAGAATATTAATTGTTGAATCGTGTTATTTGGAGAAGTAATTGAATGATATTGTAGTTTGAGTATACATATTTACTTATATTGCGCATTTAAGTACATGTTTTGTATAGTAATCACATCACATTTCATCTACTCCACCACAGTTTTTGCAATATAAAATTTGTTTATAATTTTTTCAGGTAGAGCTTCGTAACATTCCACTATTTAACATTATAAAAAAATATTATTTAATTTTTTTTTAAAGTCCTGGTTCAATTCAGCTTACAAACCAATCATTCATTGACATTATTACTTAAGCATGTACGTCCAAATTTTTCTTATTATATTTGTGGGTAAGGTTATTGTGGATACACCTCTATTATATATGTGTACTATAAATTATGTCACTATAAGGCAATCACTTGACAACGAGGACTAAAAATGAATATAATTTTCTAATAAAATCAGATAACAATCTTTGCGATGTTATTTTTTTTAAAACACATATTTTTTATATTGGTGTAATATTGCAACAACCTGTTTATTTTTAAAATTTAATTTACTGTAAGATAAAACTCGTATGATATCTAACAATAATACCTACTGATTTTATTATTATTAATACTACGTAGCCTTTTATTAAGTGAAAATATTTTTTTATAAGCAATGTACGCACCTGAATTAGGATAAGAGTAAATTAAAGAAATTATATTTTACATGAGTAAGCATTTTTAGAGATGCGTCATGAATATCAATGCATATACTCGTATATTATACAGTCTGTACGTAAAATATTTTGTTTGAATGTTTATTGAGAAATTAATTGTTAAAAAAGAAAATCTATAAACAGGTGTTTAAAAATAACATATCTGTATTAAAAATAACAAATCTTCAGAAATTATCAGGATTTAACACTGTGATAGTAGGAAAACACAGCTGCATATCTTTACTTCAGTAGTATTTTGAAGGATATACACATATGAAGAAGGCATTTTTACTAATATACAACATATTTAATGGAAAAATATTTTCGAGACCAAGTTTTATTACTAACTGCATAAATATTGAAATGCAATTGAATTTGTCAAGAGAAGAGTGAATCAAGAAATATGTAGTAGAATTGCAAATATTTAGACTGGATGATTGCAAGTGGTCCAGATTCTACATCTTCACAGATTAATGCAATTTTGATCATACCATTTTATTATAATTCAATAATCACCTTTTTACATATTTGAACGGAAATCTTGCTGATACCACTACACAGAGAATTTCTCAAATAAGGTTCAATTTGTAATTTATTAAATTGGGTAATAAAACCCCCGAGTAGGAATGTTGTAAACTTTTTGCTTAAGCTAAATTTAAGAATAGGAAATTACAAAAGTTCTTTGAAATGCTATATGATTCTTCATTGTTTTCATCTGCCAATGTCAATATTACAGATGTGCCATTGATGGGAAGATCAATAAGCATAAACATTGAATATGTTAGGTTAACCATGTTATACCCTTCCGACTAACTAGGATTCTACTGTGTGCATACAATTTAATTCAACATCAGATAAAAAAAGATTGGCAGGATAATTTTTCATTTATATACACCTACTAGCGAGAACATTGATTGAGTGTGTGCATATTCATTCGGTTACCATAATTGTTGCTTACTGTGTTTTTGGAAAGTGCCAAAGATCTGGTTGTTATGCTCAATTACTTGAAATATTGAAAAAGATGTGTCATTTTGTCATCATTCAAATTAAAATGTAATAGTAATAAATAAAGTAAGGGTTACCACTGACTGATGTCTTGTATGATTTAATTAAGCGATGACTGCATTAAAAACTCGTATATTTATACCTTAAATTATTATTCTTGCAGTAATCAGTTTACTTTATTGTAATGCATGTTAGTATGTATTGTTTTCAAGTTTTAGTTTTGTCTAAGTTTATTTTGAATGCTGTACGGGATTTGTTGAAAGTGTATTAGTATATGTACTGCCGAAGCGAGTACAAAAGTGTATTATATACCCATGTATATTACTATATACTTTTATTATATCAACTTGTTTTTGTACTGTTCATTGCCAAAAGATTTGACACAATAAATTAAACATACAGTATCATTTACTTAAATCAATATACTTACATATTTTAATGCATTTATTATAAAAAGTTTTTGGTTTCTACCATTTTGATTGGTAACATAACCACACAGTTTTGATCTTTTCAATTGTACACATATTTTAACACCTCAGAGAAATATGTACTGGCAAATCTTGAACTATTAGAGAAACTCTTTCTGTTTACACAAAATTAAAATATTAAATTAACTTTTTAAACTGGTAATGTACAATATTTGTAGGAGCTTCATGAAGCCATTTTTTTTATATTGGTTTAGTCTCATTATCCGTGGTAAATTATGGAACGTTATCCTCCAGTAGTACTGAGGGGTATTAAACGAAGACAGAAATTTAAACCATATTTTATAACACAAATATGTACTTATGCTTCTGTTTATTCATATGTATGCAATATATGGACCCCTTCTACATATACATAAAGTTATATATAAAATTTGAGAAGGTAAAAATATACATTTTACTTTAAAATTGTATGGAGTGCTTGTTTATATAGATGTATGAAAGAAACTTCAACTCATCTATAAATACAATAATGCTGTTAAAAGTTGCTTTATAAATTTTAAAACTTAATATTTTGCCTTGTTTGACAACGATACTGCATATTTATGTATTGTAAACTTTTTACCAGTATGTATTTGGAATCCATCTATATCTAAATGTTTTACTATGATCGATATTTTCTTAATGATATTTACTAAATGTTATATGTATACATTATATCTGCATGGCATGTGTTTTATTATACGATGCATTTAAAAAAAATAAACCTTTTACTTAAGTCTTCAAGTATTTTTTTTTCTTCCAAGAGATTGATTGGTCAGGACGTTAACTATATTGTTTTGTTTCTAAAAATGTTAGCCTCAAATATCTGGTACAAAGTATGATTCAAATTTGTCAGGGACCTGGAAAGGAGTGTATGACGGTCCTTTATTTCAATCTTCAATCCTTTAAAATTATGCAAGAATTTCCTTGGTTAAAGTTCGGGATAAGTAAATGCTTTTGTTTACTGTGCATTTATGAAATATGTTGCCCTCATAACAATATTTGAAGCACTGACACTGATTTTTCGCATTATCCCTCATGTGTTGCTAAAAGCCCATTATTGACAATGTATGTACATACTCGGGTAACAATTTTCGTACATCCCTTCACCTCTAATATATACCCAATCTGCAAACAATAACAAAGCTTTTCATATTTAATCACTGTATCGTTAGGTGTGGATAGGGGAAAGACATAAGAAAGTAAAGCAAGGAAGTATGTATTATTTATTTTAATTAATTCACATTAAAAATAAGTTCATTCGTATTACTTAAACAATTATCGTCGTTTTGAAGCAGGACCATTCTCAAATCCACCCTTCCGCTTTCGGTTATAATGCTGTTTACCACCGCCTCCTTTGTTTTTGTGTTGCTTTTGTCTTCTCTTCATAAGTTCTCCAGCCATCTCATCTAAGAACTTTTGTTCTTCTTCACCTTGTAACAAGGAGCATTCCATATCAATGTCTTCTACCTTCATTTTTGAGTCTGTGCATTTCTCAAACACATCCTTCGCAGTGTTCTCAACCTGAAGTCTCACCCAAGCCTTTCCATCTTCAATTTTTATGAAAGCAACATTCCCACCTGCAAAGTTAAGCATTATTTATAAATTAGTCAATAAATAAAGACAAACGTTTCAAGCAATGATTTATGGTTCACATGTCAAAAAACATGGTGTTAATTGTAATTTTTGTCATTATTCAAAATGTGAATACATGTCAAAATATTTTCGTATTATAATTTAAGATTCTTAAGAAGTGCTAAAATCCTCCAATAATTTGTATTTTACACAACAGGAAACATTAACAATTTTAAAATTTACCCAAAGCAGTTACGGCTTCCTTAATAGTGTCTCTTGTAGTTTTTTCTGGAACATCAGACAACATCAAAACAGTTCCTGTTGGTAATTTAATCGCTTGTTTTTCTTGTTCCTGAAATAAAAAAAAAACAATGGTTATCACTACTCGTGGTATTTTTGTTTTGAAAAATATTTATTTAACAAGTTGAATGTTAAAATGTTTCGAAGATATGGGAGCATGCTGTTCCGATAATTAATAATGCTTACTTCTTTTTGTTGTTTTTTCTCTTTTTTAGCAGCTTGTTTTTTATACCTCTCATCACTTTCTGCTCGTTTTTCCTCTAAATACTTGCTCTGCCACTTCCTCATCAATTCCATATCTCGAAACTTAACCGAAGGATCCTTGAGGAACTGTTCGGCCTGCTCGGCAGTCTTGAATGTTGCGAAGATGGATCCTTTGAGGTTCCATTTTTTTGTCGTTCTATCGAGATAGCGCCTTAAGATTACACCCTCGGGAGTAATATATGACTTGAAGAAGTCCAAGCATGTGTCAATTGTCATAGTGTCTTTTGGAAAACCTTTGACATATATAGTTCTAGCCATCAATTCCTTTCTTCTTTCCTCATTCAATTCTGGAAGAGGGTAGTTGGAAGACCGTCGAATTTTTGTCTTATCCTCGCTGACCTAAAATATATGTTGACAATATTACAATTTCTCCAATATGAATATTATCTGATGAATTCTGCCATAAACTTTTTAAATGAAAATATATTACTGATGTGGGTTTAAAAAACAGGAAATTAATTATGATCAGATATTTCTAAATTTTATAATAAATAAATAAAAAGCATTCTGGCTTATTCAAATATATTTAAAAGCTGTTTGTAAATACATAGAAGTACTTGGATATCATATTAACTCTTTAGATTTACGAATTATATTTTATGTTTAATGATTTGTTTTGGTAAATGGAAACAAAAATTTGAGCACCACACTAATTTAGTATGGAAAGCTAGATTTTAGCTCCCAGTAAGTGTGATACAGGTGAGAGAATCTGTTGAAATATTTTTTTTAATGAATTTTTAATTATAAAGAGTCGGGATGTGGTCCAGCGGTTAGCGTCGTGAACTCCGAGTCAGAGGCTCTAACTTCCACCACAAACCCTTAGGCTTCTTTAAAAAAATAGTGTTGAACTTAATTATATGTAGATATCAAAAAAACGGATGAATTTTTGCTATGAAAAATAAAAAAGGTTTTTTTAAAAATACAACTGGTAGAAAATTGAACCCAAGAGAAATATTTATAAGTTGAGTTACCTCCATCAATTGGCTTTCTGACTTAGCAAGAGCTCCAATGAGAACTTCAGGATCCTTGGTTAAACTAGAAAGCCTTTTGAAGTTAAACATTGTAGTCAGAGGAATCCAGCCTTCATCTAACTGTATCTGTTCCTTCAGAAATTTGTCCCTCGGAAGGTTCATGTCGCCTGTAAAGTATTTCAGATCATATATACATACTTACATATACACAAACATTTGTAAATTTTGAATTCCCTTTATATTTTAAACAGTCTGAAAAATCAATTATTATTCCGTCATAATTTTTATTTTTAGCCTTGTTTGAAAACAAGAATAAACATGACATGAAATTTTATTTACTGAAATAACAAGAAACCGATCAGTAAGTTGGATGTTTAATGAAAAAAACTCCTCGAATTTAAATGTATCCAATAATAATTATATTAAAAAATTGTACGATTTTTTGCAAGAAAAGTTGATAACCGTGGCTACAGTGACGGTTCAGAGAAACAAAGCAGAGCAATGACTTCTAATTAGTTTCTAAGTTTTGTTTTTATTATTATCACGCCCAAAAAAAAATTTTAAGGAATAGATTGAAAACAAAGATATAAAATTTGAGGAACAGAAACATAATATTAACATTCAAATGCAATGCACCTTGTTTTCAATGATGCTATTTTTTTATTATTTTGTTATTAGCAATTTGAAATGGCAAACAACTATTTGAGGACTGCGGAAAGTTATGCATACTCCTCAGTTGCGACGTCATTTTGGCGGCAATTTAAACATTGCATTTTTAAAAAATAATTCATATTGCCCTTTTTCTTTGTGGATTTCAATAAGAATGATACCGATTATTTTAAGATTCGCGGAAATTTAATTGCCATTACAAAAGTGACTCATACTATACATTCAAATCAAATTCATACCAAAATAGTATTCAACTTGACGGATGATGCTTGCGTCAAGTTCGGTAACGCCATTCTCTTCATTCGCGACGGTTTCTGGAATTTCCTTGCCATTAGTTTTGTTATCCTCTTCTGGAATTTTAGTAGGGTTATCTGCGGCGGATTCGACTTGTGTTTCTCCTTTATCTGCGGCCATTTTCACTAATAACCTGAAACAAGTTTAGAATAAAGCATTCCATGTAAAATAACGAGAAATCAAGGTGTACAAGTACACGCTTTATTTTACTAGGCATATTCACTCAATGAAGCGAAACTGACATCAATCGATACTATAATATAAATAACAGCTACTACACAACTGCCCACATGTATTTTCCGGGCGGGCTTCATAGGCTATTAACCTACTGAAAGAAACAGTAGTTTATAATTCCGTATCGTAAATATAATGTTATTTGAATACGAATAACATGTATTAACAAAACACAATTACCGGCTTAAACAAATCAGGAAATACAGAAAACACGTGCCAAAACGCCAACGTCAATTTTATTAAAGATAAAGATAGATAGGCATAGACAAACACGTTTATAAAAATCTATTTAATATGTGGGTAAGTTCTTGCTTACCTATCTATTTTTTTAAAATTTGATTACAAATAAATTATTTTATTTTACTTTAGGCTTGAGACATGTGAATAGATTAGAAATATGTTTTTTTTTTTTTACAATTTACACAGTCTGAGTTAAGTCGTTCATATCGATTATCAAGTTTTAATAGAAACTATTTTTTGCAAAATTGTTTTTACGACGTGGTGATCACGGACTCCAAAAACTTTTATTGGTCCTATATAAACTTAAAAATTTAAATGATTTTTTTCCACCCCAGCGAGACATTTTAGAGCGAAGTCATATACGAAACTCTACTACGAAATTGATTATAACTAGTATGCTCGTAATAAGCAAACTAGTTCAAACGTGCTCAAAACACACCCCCTTCCGCCCGCGCTAGAAGTAGCATGCCCGAAAATCAAACGACTGTCAAATTTTGAGCATGCTCAAAATGAGCATACTTATTTTTAGCGAAGTACGTACACACGTGCTACTAAGTAGCACTTGCTCAAATGAAGAATGATCATTTGCTCAAATATAGCGTGTGTATCTAGACATTTACTATTCATGTTCAATATGGTTATAATTTCATATAGGCATATAAGTATAATCAAATATATTTATCACGGCAGTTCGGCTGTCCAAACTCAAAACACAGTAAAGGATATTTTTTTGTAGTACGTTTTACAAAAAAAACGTACTACAAAAAAATGTCCCTTACTGTGTTTTAAGTTTGAACAGCCGAGTTGTTGGGCTAGGCATTAGCTGTATATTTATTGTCTATGATATACTAGTAATTCGTCAAGTGTCATTTTTTTAAATCAAAATGTCATAAGCACGTTTTCTTTTGCATTAAAGTTTGACGCGTTTATGCTCTGTAATTAAGTCATTATAAATATTACAAATCCAGAGAGCGTTAATTTGTACCGACCCTATGGATTATCCTCGAAGGCAGCAATGGTTCAAGAAACTTGAAGAGTATTATTTATGATTTAAATCATCACTATTTTCTTGATTTTACTGATTTCACTTCTATTGTACGTGAAAAAAGTACGTATTTCACGAGGCAAACATGGGAATCCAGGGGCTTACAACATTTATCGCTAGAAATTCAGAACGTTCTTTGGAAATCTATCATTTGCACGATCAGTGCATCGTTATAGATGGGAATAGTTTGGCTGTTCAACTATATCAAAATTCTAAATGTAATCCGGCTTTTGGGGGAGACTATGATGTTTATGCGCAATCTATTAAAAAATTCTTCGGGTCGCTATCCAAGTGCAAGGTTACTCCTTATGTCATCTTCGATGGAGGCTATGAAGACAAGAAGATGAAAACTGTCCTTAAGAGATTTAGATGTAGGATTGTAGACGCATCTCTTCTCAACCCCAAGAATCAGTCGCAGTATCTCGTGTTTCCTCTGATGATGAAAGATGTTTTTGTGGAGGTGTTGCTATTTTTAAACATCGCATACACATTTTGTGAATTTGAAGCGGACCATGAGATCGCAGCTGTGGCAAGATTTCTCCGGTGCCCTGTTTTAAGTTACGATTCAGATTTTTTTGTTTACAATGTCACTTACATTCCATTTCCATCACTCACATTAAAACCATCTATTGTTAAAACTACCGAAGGCGTGCGATATGCTATGAAATGTAAGATATATAAAGTAGAAAACTTTTTGAAACTCTTTCCTGGAGTTAATGATGACATTTTACCGTTGATCGCAACGTTACTCGGGAATGATTATGTCAAAAGGAGTGTATTTTCCAAATTCTATAGTAATTTGAAGCAAACCAAATCGAAGAAGTTAAATGAAGGACAATGTCGTATTATTGCTGTACTCGAGTGGCTGCAGAATGAATCATTTGACTCAGCTGTAGAAAAAGTAATTAGTCACTTTAAAATATCTGAACGTAAGAAAATTCAGCATTTCATACAAGTCTCTTGTTCTAATTACACTAGGACACAGTGTACTTCGTTAAAGGATTTAGGGATTCCAGATTCCTTAGAAGGTTCCTCACTGGAAAATACATCTCAGAACGATGACTCAAAGAAGTGGCTTTTTGATATTCTTAAAAGGGGAAAAATTTCTCCTCGGTTTTATGATCTCATTCACAAATCTTTTTATATAGCTATGCCCCAACCGGAAGATTTTTCTATGAACGATTCAAATTTATCATCTTTATCTATACTGAGATTATCTTTTGATATCATGTCAAATTTTGATAAAAGGCAAATGACTTTAGAGTGCCGGCGTCTCATGAACCATAAAACTAGAATCATTAACTATATCGATTCTATACCAGATGAAATTATTAGTAAATGGGTTATTAGAAATAAATCACCAGGATATCCGATTTTCATATATTTTTTAGAAAAGACTATAGAAAAATCTACTTTGACAGAAATAAAAAAATTACCAAACAATTTACAAATGCCAATCCTTTCTCTATTGTGGATGTTGAAATCTGTAAATGATAATATACATATTCCCAACGAGTCCCACATATATTCCCTTATTTTGTGTTTTATAAGTATGTCTATAGTAAAAATCAAAATTGGGGGTGTCTATAATAGTTACGAGTTTGATTCAACTTTCGGTAATGAGCTAAAGGGTTGGTTTGAGCGAAGTAAGGAACGACAGTACAATGTTGTTGATGGTTTTGAAGGATTATGGGAAAACAATATTTGTTACGAAGATTGTATGACTGCTGCTAGCAAACTACTTAAGTATTTCGAAGTGGATAATAAAGTAGTGGAATTTCCCAAAATGTTTAAAAGACAGTATTTACATTTTTTTGCGCAGTTTCAGTGTTGTTTTCAGCAGCTTTCCTATTTAAACATTCTGACATCAGAATATTATAGTCCGTGTACCATTAGTGAAATATATAATGGGACTTTCCTGTATAATATGTATTCAAATCTGAAGCGCAGAGATAACCCAGGTTCATATGTTCATCAGTTGATCGAGCATTCTCCAACAGTACTGAATTATATTATATTTTTATCAAAATTTTTTGGTTTAAATAGTTGCCGACAATCTCAAAACAATTGCTCTAATAATGTTTATAAAACAAATAAAAAATTAAAGAAAAATATTAATAATACAGATGAACCTGAAGATGAAACAAACGATGTTTTAGTTTTATCTGAAGAAGAAACTGATATACAAGATATGAATAATAGATTTAATATTCTAAGATTAGGAAATGTTTAAAACTTTATATTGATTAAAAATATGTAAATATTAAACTATCCATATATTATATATCCCAGTAAATAAATATATTTTTTGCATTATTATACTATTTCTTTTATTTCTTTATTCATTTTATACATACATACTTAGATTGTCCTCATATTTATTAAAAGAAGATGAAAAGTAGTATATACAAGTAAAATTTATGAAAATAAGGTAATATAAATGTTAATAGATAACATGCATTTATGAGTTTTCAAGAAGGGTTTTAATTTTACAGAAACTAGCATGCTGGAATTAAACTAAAATCTTATTTGAATATGTTTTGTATATTTTAGAATACACGTATATTGTAGCTATACCATTTGCCATTCGGTGTATTCTCACTAATATATACAGTGGAATAATGAGCACCAGTGTTGCCATATATACAGATTTATCTGTATCAATACAGATTTTAGGCTGCCGTTACAGTTGACAGATTTTACTCTAGTTTTATACAGATTTTTGGAATTGAACATGCCTCGTTTTTTTTATAGAAGGAGCCAAACAAATAAAGACCCGTTACAATTTTGACAGCCAAATTATAAAAATATTAGATTTTCTTAATCCTATTATTATTCGCCGAAGTATAGCATCATTGAATCACGTTGTACAAGTTTTTCCTAACACAATCCAACAAGAAAAATCGTCCCACGCCGAAAGAATACTCTTTTGTATATAGAAATAAATATATATAAATATATATATATATATATATATATATATATATATATATATATATATATATATATATATATATATATATATATATATATATATATATATATATATATATATATATATATATATATATATATATATATATATATATATATATATATATATATATATATATATATATATATATATATCGTATTTTAAATTGATTTCTATGGGGAAAATGTTTCGGTAAACGAGTACGATTATGCTCGTTGTAAGAGGTTCCACTGTATATATCTCTCAGACTAGCGATTGCCTAATCTAACTACACGTAACAAAGTGATGAATATAAGGTCTTTGGGTCGATTGAGAAGTTTATAATACCCACCTAAACCATTTACACATACATCTATTAAAGAAAAGAAAAGGGTTACCGAAAGGTAAGGAGTTCATAAAAATATTTTCTCAATACATATTTAATTTTTTAAAATTTATCCTTCAAAAAAGTCAGGCGTAAATGGCGTGCGGCTCCTAGCATTACCGAACGTGACTAAATTCTGTGATTGAGAGTATGGCCTTAAACACGGGTTGAGTAAGTGGTGTCTAGTGATCCTTAGTAAGGAGTAGGTAAATAATACCATATATAAAACACATTTGGTAGTTTCCAGTCCCCGTGCTCCTAGGGGCGCCATGTTGTTCACGATGTGTATGTAGATTCATCTTCACTTGAAATACGGGTAAATATTTGTGTTTACGTTTTTAGGCTCTTATGACGATTAATCAAATGTTATGGGTAACAAAACAGAAGTTTACTAACCCCTTTGCATTAAAAAACGTTATTAATATTAAAATTGTATTTTTAAACCAGTTATTACAAGGTGCGATTTTATTGTATCGGTAAGAAAGAGGTTCCTAACTCCATATTTTCGTACAATATTTTAAGTTTGTTTGTGAATCTCAAAACAAGCTCAATGATCAATTAATCCCGCAGGAGTAAGGTGTGTTTTTTGTTTGTAGATCTCTTCTTCCAACGCGTCCGTGAAGCGCATAATTTACCTTCTGAGTATGGATATTGATGTTTTCCGATTGATAGTGAAAGTATTTTCCTTTGAGTGTTCGCTGACTGCAATTCGCTTTAGCGCTACGAATGTAGTATGTGTTTTGCGCTAGCCGAACGTAGTTCTGTCCGTATCTGATTAAATACGGTCGAACTCGGCATTATAAAACATATTTCGATATCGGTCGTTTCACTCGCGGTTGAATAATTTGTAATCGGTCGAGTACTTGATAAGCGTGGACGGAAGAATGTTATTGAATTATACGGTTGATCAGTGATTTAAACATAGCGGTTTTTCTCTTTATCTGCGAAAATGTTTTTTACGATTATTGTGGTGTTATTAACCCTAGTCGGCATCCTGGCTGTTCTATGGAAATTGGGAGATTCACTATGGTCTATTGTGCAAGTTGTGACGTCAGTTCTAACCCCATTTTTCCAGCCGGGAACAGACCAGGGTTTGTCTACGAAATTTGGACCATGGGCGGGTAAGGAACTTTTTTCTGAATATAAAAAAATATTTTCTTGGGAAATATTCATTTGTGATTTTATGAGTGTGATTTAAAGAATATAAATCAAAAGACGGACGTCAATCAAGTTAGTAAATATTTTTAAATATATATATATATATATATATATATATATATATATATATATATATATATATATAT
Organism: Brachycentrus maculatus; assembly: GCF_059751285.1. NCBI lineage: Eukaryota > Metazoa > Arthropoda > Insecta > Trichoptera > Brachycentridae > Brachycentrus > Brachycentrus maculatus. The sequence continues at coordinate 4,852 of NW_028281018.1, read as the reverse complement.
ATATATATATATATATATATATATATATATATATATATATATATATATATATATATATATATATATATATATATATATATATATATATATATATATATATATATATATATATATATATATATATATATATATATAAATATATATATATATATATATATATAAATATAAATATAAATATATATATATATATATATATATATATATATATATATATATATATATATATATATATATATACATATATAAATATATATAACTAATTATTTTTATTGCTTAATTTAACCTCTTGACATCGGCGGTCGTAAACAAACGAATTTTAATTATTTTACATTTCATTGAAAATTTATGCAACAGAGTTGTTTTACATTATTGTATTATTTAAGCACATAAATAAAATAATGTCTGTATGCATAAAATATATTAACAACGATCCATTGGTGTTGAATCTAATATTTGTGAAATACAAATTGCTGATAAAAATTTAAAACATTTAAAAATAAGTTCAATCAAGCGTTTATTATTTTTCCAGTTTTCCTAAAACACCTCAATACCAATTTGAGCATAATGTGTAGGAAGACCTTTACTGAAGGCCAGGTATACCAATTTGTTAGTCGAATTGAATTTAAAAAAGAACCAGCGATACATATCTAAGCACCTAAAATTTATCATTTCAAAATAGCCACGTAAAAATTTAACCTCTAACAGCCTTGTTATACCGAGGCTAACTTCATTTTTCTTACAACTCAATCCTTGTGAACCACAGAGTAAATATTATTATTAATTCAATTATTTAATTAGTTTCTTCCTAGTTTAGTTTAAAGTACAAACTTCTTGAAAACAGGAAATTTGGTTTATAAACAATTTAAATTAGTTTAAAAAAATTCATTCGAGAAAAAGGAAAAAAAGACAACATTGACTAGAACACTCGGGGTTGGATTTGCTGACCAGCTGTCCCTTGAACTTGTTTTTACCCTGTTAGTATGGTAATGCTGAAAAGCTGGTTCTTATTTTAAAATCATTCAATAATAGATAATATATTTTTATATTCACAAAATTACACTTATAAGAACGAACAAATATTTAATACATATCGCTCACTTCTTTCAAGAACGTCATAAAAAAAAGATTTTTCAGAAGAACGTTTTAAAAGTTTAAAAATGTAATACAATGTATTAAAAATAAATATCAAGCCACTTTTTGAACTTTTTACTGTGCAACAGATATTATTAGGTAAAACCTGAAGGTTTTTTCTCCATTTGAAAAATATTTAGTATATTTAAAATATAATTTAACAATACCTTTTTTTTCAAAATGGAAAAACAACACTTTCTGCCCTCTAGCGGGTAAATATTAAGTTAAAAGTATGCCTAGTTAGCTGGGATATAAATAGTACATCATCTGGGCATTCCGAAAACATGCACAACTGAAAATTGACGATTTTTGATTTATGACGTTCTTGAAAGGAGTGAGCGATATGTAACCTATATTTTTTTAAAAAGAGAACAAACGATTACAATATTTTTATATGTTTGCTACTTTATGATAGATACAGTAATAAACGAATCAGAAAAAACAACAAATGAAACAAACAAAAAAATACGTTAAAAAATATAAACTAAGTAAAAGCATCTACGTACTGTAACAGTAGTAAAAACTTTTTTCATTATAAAATTGATTGATAAATGTTATTTAATTAAGAACAAAGTATCCTATGGTAGATAGGAAATAATGTGACCACTGCTTGACTAAGAGTGAAAACTTTTTACCCAGTGCCTCTCCAAAAAAGACTACGCTTTTATACTTGGAGAGGGACTTGTTGTTTTTTTTTAACTTAGACTATATGGTTAAAATGTTAACGCCTGTATGAAGTGATGTAATTTTTTTTTCCGACATTGAAATGTCTGAAATTTCCCAGCGATCGTGATTGATGAATTTACAATTTGATTAGGTAATATACATACCATAGCAATTAAATAACAAAATACACTTCAGGTTTTTTTTACTTTTCTAATAATATTATGTAAGTGACGAGAATTGAGAGAGTTGCGAACTAAAAGAATGCGGAGTTATCTTGGTTGTAAATTGCATGAAGACTCAGTGATCAATCTTGTTCTTTAGGTTTTAGTCCATTTATTTTAAATATAGTTTTATTTACTCTCTCTCTTTCTCTCTCCCTTTAACACACACACATATTAACATATATATACATATATATATATATATATATATATATATATATATATATATATATATATATAATATATATATATATATATATATATATATATATATGTATATATATATATATATATATATATATATATATATATATATATATATATATATATATATATATATATATATATATATATATAAATATATATACATATATATATATATATATATATATATATATATATATATATATATATATATATATATATATATTTATATATTTATATATATATATATATATATATAAATATATATATATATATATATATATATATATATATATATATATATATATATATATATATATATATATATATATATATATATATATATATATATATATATATATATATATATATATATATATATATATATATATATATATATATATATATATATATATATATATATATATATATATATATATTTATAACTATATATATATATATATATGTATATATATATATATATATATATATAATATATATATATATATATATATATATATATATATATATATATATATATATATATATAAATATATATACATATATATATATATATATATATATATATATATATATATATATATATATATATATATATATATATATATATATATATATATATATTTATATATTTATATATATATATATATATATATATATATATATATATAAATATATATATATATATATATATATATATATAAATATATATATATATATATATATTATATATATATATATATATATATATATATATATATATATAATATATATATATATATATATATATATATATATATATATATATATATATATATATATATATATATATATATATATATATATATATATATATATATATATATATATATATATATATATATATATATATATATATTTATATATATATATATATATATATATATATATATATATATATATATATATATATATATATATATATATATATATACACATATTAAATGTTTATGTATATTTATTTATAAAAAAAATGTCTACTGAAATTTGAGAAAATAAATACAATGTATTTTTTCATATTTGAAATGTGACTATTTTTATCGTTCATTGTGATTGATGTCCACTTGTGACTAAATCAACTTTGCATGTTAATGCTAATTTACCTGCGAATTAAATTTTATTTTCAATACAATTATTTTCGCTTGTATAAATCTATAAAGGTATATTAGGAGTAATTAAATGAAATCATTGTATTATACAGGCCAATACACATTTTGGTGCCCGCGATTTTTCAACCGTTCCTGGTTATTTTTTGAGTGCAGAATCCGAAATAGTCCCCAGAATTTGAGATATGCCACATTTAACATTTTTTTAATATTTTAAACTTCTGTACTTTTCCCGTTATAACTATGTATTACTATTGCCAGATAAAAAAAACACTTCGATATTAGTATTTATTACAAATTTTACATACTTAAGTCACATATCACTTTTTCCTTTTAAATGATTTTCTATCATGGAGTTTAGTAGGGTAGTTTCGCTAAAGACTCCAACAGTTGTCGGCCATCATGTAGAAATCCCATCGTCTTTGATGTCAATCTTCCAAAGTTTTAATGTCCTGATGGAATCTTTCCCCCTGTTCTTCACTAAAATCACCCAAGTTTTCTGAAAAGCGATCTGTGGTGCTGTGGACTTTTATGCTTACAACCGAGAATTTAAACATTTGAGAGCATATTTTCCAATAATCGAACTTAATTACGGAATGTCGTGAGATGGATCATATATCTATGACTTCTAAAAATTTGAGCATTGTAGTTTTCAATCACGGTATATCTTACACGTGTGTAAAGTTATCGCCTAACCAGCCTATGCAGGTTGTAACCCCTGTAAATGCCTAGACTTCCATATTATTCTTCATCTATGTTGAAATGTCAAAAATAATACAGTGCGAACCTCTCATAACGAGCATAATTCGTTCCAGAATCTTATTCGTTAAGCGAAACGTTTTTTGTTTTGACTTGCGCGGAAGTCCTGGCTCACAAGTTAATGTCGTGAAAAGGGGACTTACCCTTTTTCTGTAACTCGTTATGCGACCAACTTTTTAAAACTTTTTTTGCTCGCTATGCGAATTACTCGTTATGAGAGGTGCTCGCTATGAGAGGTTCCACTGTATATTATATTTAGAATACCAAAGGGCAATTCGGCGACCTTGACCCTTTTTTAGTGTAAGGGGGCAAGTCTCCGGCAATCGCTAGGGGGCACTGGTTAAACTTCACCAAAAATAAAAGCGAAAGAACTTGCTAATGTCATAACATAATCGGAACAATTTACTTTCGCTCACAGTTCGAGTTCAATTCATGTTATGTTATATAAAATACCAGTTCCGAGTGTCGTTCTTGAAAGTAAGAGTGCAAATGTTACTGCAGCCGATGAAATACTTTATTGATGTTGTTGTCATTATTTTTTCCATATCGTGTTTTTCTGAATCCGCATATTACATACGTACAGGGCTTTTTTCCATGTGCGTTTGTGCACTACATGGATTTTTACTGTCCGACAATCCGGTTTCTTAAAATAAAAGCGACTACGAAAGTTTAGCGTGATCAAATTTACGCGCACCGTGATCACAC